>NC_060161.1:2440348-2471171 GCF_021292245.1 Micropterus dolomieu
GGGGGGGGGGGGGGGGGGGGGGGGGGGGGGGGGGGGGGGGGAAATGCAGCTTGGATTGAAAAATCTGCTTGCTTTCAAAGGAGGTCCCAAAAGTTCCAAATCTGACTGCTGGGGCAACACTGGAGCTAATTATTTCAAGAGGTTGTGTTGAGGAGTGTGTTGTCAAGCCTCCAGCCGACATGAAAAATGGGAATGATACGCAAAGCCTTGGGCCAAATTTATCTGATAAAGAAATGACCCAGTTCAAATTGGATCCTCAGACAACCAATCGTTTTTTTTGTGAAAGGAGCTAACAAAGCTGAGGTCATGAATCCTTCATCTGTAGCCTGCAGGCCTGGTTTTCAAAACAAGACATGATTAATCCACAAACAAGAGAAGTGAAGCAGAAAGTTAAGTATGAAACACTATGCAAAGAGTGATGGTCAGTATAAGAGCAACAATGCTATACCAGAGAATTTTAAAAATGAAATGTGTCAAAGATTTTATATGCCGTGCTTTGAGCAACAAAGGTAAAACGTAGCAGAACAAAAGCATCCTACACACCAAACTGAGATATGAATAATAAAAGAGAAAAGGGGATGGGGAAAAGGTGCCATTATGTAAGCAGTGAAGGTAAAGCAGAAGAATGGAAAACAATCTTGGCTTGCAAACAGTAGGGTAGAGAGCTGTCTGCAGTCAGACTACTGGCAACAGCAAGGAATAATAATCACCAGTCACAAGACACAAAAAAGTTTTTGAAGCTGTTTTCTTAACAAGAAAACGTTGCTACAAATTGACTATTTGTCTAACAAATGACAGAAAACACCAATAAAAAGTTTTGCCTCAGAGGAATACATTGATAGTTTGATTTCTTTTTTCCTACCAGAAACTTGTTGAAGTGCAGAATAAAATATGGCAGTACTTTCCCTAAACTTTTCCAAGTAAAACATAAAGGAACATTATCAGAAACAAGTTTCACTTCCTCAAGTTAGTTAAGTCATGTAGACCTATTCATTGTGTAATTTTTCTCATAGACATTCCAAAGAAAATGTCTCAGGTTGTGGCAATTGCTCATTTTCATCCATTTTATTATTGTATTGATCTTTTTAAATGTAAATAAAGGACAAACATACTTTAACCACTGAATATATAGGCACATTATGCTTTGTTACTGCTACTTAAGTCCACATTAAACATCACATACATTTTAAATTAAATTAAAAATGTAATTGATTTTCTGAATCAACTAACTTCCATGTGCCAGTGCTTCTGATCACACTGAGAATCAACACCCAACTCTGCAGCTTTAAATTCCCTGCTTTCACTGGGCTGTGTTTAATTTTCAGTGCCAACTCCCCCATATAAACTTGCCCTCTGAAGTGAGTAAAGTACAAGTGGCTGAAGAAAGTAAAATATTCACAAGAGAAATTGAACAAGGGGAGTGTTTGGATCAAACAAGACATAAAAAGCCAATAACCACAGCACTTATAGTCAGTAAAGAGAGAAATCCAACAGGATACACATGATAGGAGCTGTGAGTTGACATGAGGTTGTTTGTAGCCATCCAAGGTCAAAAAGCATTTGATGCAGCTTTAATTAGCAAGATTCGATGTGTTCCTTTTGTGGTGGAGAATTTTTAAACCCAAGCAGGAAACTGCTGCTGAAGGAGAATTATCTTACAAGATAAATGGCTACAGCCACTACAGAAATGTTATTTAGACAGAAGTACTCAGACTTGAAACTACAGTAAGACTCAGTAGTTGGGCAGGAAATCCCTTCATGTCCACTTATAAAACAATGGAAATAAGAATAAGCGCAATTTCAGAGAGGCTGCGGCTGAGCTGCTTTTTGTCTGGTGTCATGGATCATGATTACTCGTCTCTTTCACTTACAAAAACATTCCTAAACACACCTACTCATAATAAAATCACATGGAAAAGCAGTGGTGAAAAAACTCCAGCATCCCCAGGGAGGTGTTAATATGAGAGGAATGTTAAGAGACAAGCAGTGAGGACTTCATATTGAGTCAGTCATGTGTCAGTGTAGATGATCGATTTTCTGCCCTGTAGCTACAGGAGAGAGGTGGCACTGTCTCGGTGTTGGAGTGTGTGTTTGTGTGTGGGAGGCAGAGACCTGACTGCTGATAAGAAAGGGATCGATAGGAGTCTATAATGACTACATGTTCACACTACGTACTCTAGTTGCATCATCAAAGTTTTGAATAGAGTACACACCGCCTCCTCAATCTATCTGTATATTTATCTGTCCTCGTAGCCACACATATTGTTGTCATCCAACCATATACTGCCCCTGTCATTACATCATATTGAAACGACATCTAAAACTATGTTGGCGTATCTTTCTTTTCTAGTGTCACCACAACATCTGTTCTTGTGCTTCTTTGGTTTGATTTGGGGCAAACAGCACTTCACAAATACACTTTCAGTAGCAAAGTGAGTTGATTTAAATTACCTCTGTAACTTAAAATACATAGATCACACCTCTGCCAATAGCTGATACAAGCAAAGAATTTCATTGTGATCAAGCTGCCTACTAACAAATAAAGAAAAGAAAAAGTACTCCAATCCTCAGTAAAAGTACAAATATGTTATGTTTGCTCCACTTCAGTGTTTAATATCTATGAGTTAGTGTGTATTTGCACCTCGTAGTTGGTCCAGATAAATTAATACTGATGCCATTTAAACCATAATTCATAGTGTCCGACTTCAGTGATGCATCATATTAAATAACCATTTTGCATGTACTACAATGAAAATCCAGAAAAACACTTCCCACCTCTGACCGCGAAAGTTAATTCTTGGCCTAACTCAATGCCCTTTTGACAGCTTTTTTTCCGCCAGATCTTTCAGCTACATCTCTTGGTTTTTAAGAGCTTGAGAAACCAGCAAACTCCATTTGCTGGTAAAGACTGTGAAATGTGGTTGAAAGCCTTGAAAAAAGCTGGTATGTGGAGCTTGAGTAAAGATTTTTTTTTTATACTTTCCACCTTTGTTTTTGTTCTGAAAAACACATACAGAAACAGTAGATCGCACACCTGAATCCAGTCTGACTTATGTGTTGATCTCCACCCTTCATGTTCACCAGCAGCCCACCCCCATGTTTGATTTCTTCCAGTCTCACCAGTACAGTCCTGAGTCTGCCACTCCAGACACTGTCCGTAGGGGAAGGAGATGACGTACGCCGAGGAGTCGACACAGCGCTGCGTACTGCCACACCACATGCACTCCATGGCCTGGCTGGTGCAGTTGGCACAGCTGGTGCGCAGAGAGCAGGGTGTCTTGCAGGGACGAGCACTCTGACTCTGTGGACTCCCTGAGCAATGGGACAAATCGAGAAAGGGGCAAAATAGAAAAAGACAACAGTTTGAATGTTGGATAAGAGAAAAGGAACTGATGCGAGATTAAGTTGTTCACTGAAGAAGCAAGTTTAGCGCTAATTAAATCATGAGTTAGACGTTCAGAACTTTCCTTACAGTAGATGGTCACTCGTTTAGCGCCATTCTACTCTTCCGACCACTAAAAGCACTTTTACATTAAGTCCCATTTACACACAATTTATACACTGAGGCCAACTGCTCAGAACAGAAATTAACATTCACACACAGATGGAACAGGAGCAATTTGGGATTCAGTATCTTGCCCAGGTGATTGAACCGCTGATCTTCCGATTAGCAGGCAACACCTCCTGAGCCGCAGCCAACCCAAATATTACTTTCTGCATTTTATTCAATCTTAATAGCTTTGAGAGTTCATTCTTAATATAAATGCTGTAATATAACTGATATTTATTTAATTTGATTAGCTGCATCATACAGTAAGGGGTACATTAAATACAGCTTCCACTAGTTTCCTCTCTCACTTCTCAGTTTATTTATTTTAACAGCATAGAAGATATTGGGGGATGGTGATGGAGCAGTGGATAACACGCATGCCAATTTGGTGTTCAATTCCCACTGCGACACAATGTGCACATGAGCAAGACACTTAATCCCTAGTTGCTCCAGAGACATGTGACCTCTGACATCTATAGCAATTTTAAGTCGCTTTGGATAAAAGCATCAGCTAAATAAATGTCAGTGTATTTAAGAAATGTGAATAACATGTACGTTTTGTTTTATCACCTGTTAGTTTGTCAGAACTGTATCCTCCCCTCTATCTCTATTTTTTTTTAAATCGACCCTTTCTTTCTCACCGGCAGGTTTTTCACAGATCAGGCCATCGGTCGTGGCCGTGCAGGGGTTGGCTTTAAGACCAGCCACCTGTGTCCGATCCAGGTAGGCACAGAAGCCTGAGTCACTGGGCTCTCCGGGTAACCACCGCAGGCTGGTGTTGGTGAAGGGTGACGCATCTTCCCAGCCCCAGTATGACACGTTGATCTTCCGTAAGCCAACCCAGGGGGATAGCCCCTGCAGGGGTGGAGAGAAAGAGAATAGTCAGGTTTATGTTATATGTAGCACATTGCACACCTGATTTCCCCTTTGTTATTTGTCTATAAGTTCAGCTCAGTTTCTTAATTTGAAATCACTCAACGGATAAACACCATATGCTAATATATATTATAGATCTCTCAAATTTTCTGGCACTGGCTCTTTGATTGGTCTAAAGCTGCAACTAACACCATAGCCTGACATACAGAAGGTGGTGAGGTGAAAACGTTCAACAAACTGTCCTAACATAAACTGTCTGCTTCTGCACCTTCTCTTCGACATATCCTCTGAAATTAAGAAGCCAAGCTTCATTTATAGATGAAACTGTAAAAAGGGATTTGTTCAGTATTGCTACATTGGTGTTGACATTCACAGCATCTACAAAATCTAAGTTAACTTTGTTCCAATGCTTTTGGGACTCCCAGTTCTCAAGGAGAGGAGGATTTATCTTGTTTCTGTGTGCTTTGTATTTTGTAAAATATCGGTAGGAATACAGTCAGTCTGGATCTGTTAAGGAGCTGTGGCAGGAAATCTTTTCATCCTAAGAACAACAAGAAGAACAAAATACATAAGCTCAATTGCAGTTTTCAAGCAGAGGCATATTAAAGGTGAGTTCAACCTGAGATATATCACAGAGACAGAAAACAATTTTTAGGCCAAACATGGCAGAGCTCAATTCAACCTATCCGTGCAGTTATAGAAAAATGGGGAGAAAATGTAGTGACTTAAGCTGCGGATCAGTCTGAGCTGCTAAAAGAAACAGCAATGAACCAAATAAATCCTGAGTAACTTCTGCTACTACGGTTTCCTAGTTTAAAAATATTTTTTTAAAGAAACAAAGAGGATAAGTATACCCCTAATTGTATGTAGTCCTCATGTACACAGTGACAGTGTCCTAAAAACACTGGAAAAAAAACTGGAACAATAACTCAATGTGTGACCAAAAAGTTCATTATACAATGTATTCAAAATAAATTAATACTAAAATTAACCGCACAACAGAGAGCAAGTCTTCATTTGCCAAGAGGAGGTAGTCAGGCTGATAACTCCAAACAACAGACATAATGTTGTGTTTTTCATGAAAGTAGATCCTAAATCAAACCTGCAAATGACTGTAATTGTTAAAAAAGCAGAAACTGTAATTATGGCAGCTGACTGAAGTGTAGTTTGGTGAACATTTGAATTATTTGCTGAGAAATAGTGTGATTTGTTTAATACAGTAATGTCCTATAGTGATTATGAGCTGTTAATATTAATGGTTTAATTTGACAGCAATCAGACATTTTCCCACAGCTGTGATTTATTTCATTAAAAAAAATGTAAAAGGCTTAAACTTGCTTGATGCTATAAAACAAACTGTTGCTGCATTTACACTATATTAAGTATGTATCCTTGAATGTCTACATACAGATTGCTTAGTAGTATGTGGTAACTACACAGAATGTAAATTTACAGCTTAAGATATTAAGAATCATCAAGTAAAAGCATCAAAGGCAGATTTTAAAAAAACGGTATATCTACAAAAACAGGCCCTTCAAACAAAACCTTCCTTCAATTAACAGTGTTCAAATATTTGCTCACATTTCTTCTGACGCTGCACATTTATCAAAAAGCCTGTCTATGTGTGGTCAAACATGTCAGGGTCTCAAATGACATTTCCGCCATAAACTCTGCAAGTCGACATATCAGTCTCAGCAAGTGATTGATTTCTCACTGAAAAGCAGCCATTTAAAGAATCAAACATGAATATGTGGAAAACATTCACATCCTGCCACTCATCTGGGTTTACTAAGAAGAAATGTGATGATGAAGCTGCTTTTTGTGCTTCATGGTGGGCTAAGAGTGATTATCTCTATTTATTTTTATGCCTTGACTCCATAGTAGAATAGAAATATCCTGGTGAGAAACTGACCACACATTCCTTGGCATCCAATAATAAATAACTTTACATTCATTTTGTTATGGTAACATTGAGTCTGGAACCTTATGCATATTATATGTTGTATAACAAACGCTGGGCAGTTGTCCACATAAATCAGCAGAAAATTACAATACTAATATCTCTAAAAATAGTACGTATTAAAAATACAACAACATTCAGATGCAACACTATACCCATGTATATGATGTTGCATTTGTTTGTTTCCTTACTTTCATTATAAGCCAGCCTGATGAGATACAGGTCTTTTTTCTAAACTAATTAAAGGCTAGGTTTGTATCTCCATCTTAATGCAATGCTCAGATATCATATAGTGTACGCTGATAAAGTTACTGATAGCTGCAATCATTCACATCATCTCCAAGCTGGCCCTGAAGCGATCCCTTACTAACTCGAGTAAAGAGAGACACCCAGGCTTTAGCTGTGAGAGTTAGCCAAATCAAGTGGGTATTGTTCAAATTTGAAGTATTTTGATCATACAGTTTCTCTCTTGTTTTTACACTGGCAGATTCCTTGTTGATCTGCATAGGAGGGACAGTAACACAAAGCAGGAATTTCATACTAAGAAGACTAACTTTGGAGGATAGCCACTGGATTTATCTACATCAGACTGTTGAAGCCTGATTACCTTCAGCTGACCTTCAGGGGGATCACTGGATCACTAGATTGCCCAGTGTGAACAAGAAGAATGGTTACAGCACCAATAACCCTTCCAAAGTATGAGTAATGTCTCAAAATCATCTTGAAGTACTGGTGATAAGTGCTTAGTGGCAAGGGTTTCCAAACATACAAACCCAAACCAACTATCACAAGAAAAAAAAGCAAGTGCAACTTTGCTAAGTCAGGAATCTTCATTCACAAACATAATAAACAAACTGTAGCATGCTTTCATAGCTCAAATTATTTTGGATCATCTTACCAAACATGTATGAAGTTTAGCTTCTTTTTTTTTTAATCATAAATGACCTGCAGCACACTGGTGTGTTAAAAGCCACAGCAATTTGGCAGAGAAGCCAGAGTGGAAAATATATAGCTCTCATCAACTGTTAGCATGAAGGAGTCACACAACTTTTATTTATAGTTTTTTGTCTTTAACACCACCCACCTTTTCTTGCAGCTGGTATTTTTGTAGCTCTTCCATAACAAAATTGACCTGTTTGTCAGAGAGCAAAGAGGCAATATTTCCTCCCAGGTTTTTGCAGTAGTGCTGGGCGTTATCATAGCTCTCTCTGCTGGAGTTGATCCTCAGGCAGGCCTCCCCCACGTGGTGCCAGCCCTCCCCACACAGCTGGCCTGCACACAAACAAACAAACAAACACTGTCTTCAACTGTCTATGAAGATTCTCAGTCATCCAGGTCATAGTTATCCAACAAAGGTTAAAGTCAAGGGCAACTGGACTTGGTTGAAGATACTGGAAGACGTTTCGTCCCTCATCCAAAGGACTTCTTCAGTTCTGACTGACTGGCAGGGAAACTCAGCTATTTAACCTCAGTGGGGTCGTTGGCCCGGGTCATCGATACCACTGGTTCGTTAGTGTTCCTGTTAGTGTCTTCAATTGTTGTCCCTAAAACACGGCTCAAGAGCAGGAGGGAATTGAGCTTTCTCAGTCGCAGCCCCGAGACTGTGGAATGAATTGCCTCTCCATTTCAGACTGGCACCAAGCCTTCCGGTTTTTAAAATCACCACTTAAAACACATTTTTATTCCTTGGCTTTTAATCTGTCATGAGAACTGTGTGTTGTATTTTGTCTATTTATTGTTTCATGTCAATGTACAGCACTTTAGTCAACCTGGTTGTTTTAAATGTGCTTTAGAAATAAAGTTTGATTGATTCAATACATCTGTGTTAACACTAATTCTTGGTAATCAAATAACATTAAAAACACTAGACTAGAATGAAAGTCTGTGGTTTGCTAGCAGTCTTGAAAACCCTTAGATGACAACATGGATATCAGATGTATGAACTTTGCTAGATTCAACTTATTTTGGTGCAAGAACTTAAGTTTGACTGATAGTTTGAGAATTTTAATCTACCAATAACATAATTCAACTCAATGAGATGCTACAATGCTAATATTAGCATGCCTATAGTTTTATTACAGCGAAAGTTAAACATTAGCACAAAAATACCTACAGTTAGCACTTTGTTAACATGCTAAAACATGCATTTTAATGTTTCTTTACCTTGTAATGTTTAGTATGCTAACATGGTAATGTTTGTTTTATAATGCTTAGCATTTTCTTAACATTAACAGTTTGAACATGGTAATGTTTAAGTTAGCTTTAGTTTATAATATCAACAGCAAATGTTTGGCTTGTAATGTGATTACACTGATTACACACAAGTTTAGCAGCTTAACATGATAGTGTTTCAAATGTTTAGCATGATCTTATTACCATAGCGACTTATTATGCTAACAGATCAACAATGAGCTAACAAATGTTAGCTTGCCAACACCTAGCTTGTAATGTTAGCAACTTGTCATTTTACGGTTAGCAGAGTAAAATGCAAACATGAAGTTTCAAATGTGAGAATTTGTCTTTTTCAGTGACATACTCTTGAAGTAAAATAACTTAGAAAATACCACACAACACAGAAGACGACAAGTTCACAGGGCTCTCAAGTCATTTCAGCCAGCTCACGCGCCACACCTTGTATTTCTCACGCAGAGAAGTTATGACACAACGTCCTCGAAGTTGTCCCGCTATATATTAAATTAATGGACGATCATTTTTGTGCCGAGTTCCTCTCTTTCTCCGTAATCTAATGAATCCGTTAACAGAGCCGTTAACCCGAACAGAAATTAAAATGTGTTGTTTCCGGTTAAATTCCGTGATCCCGCCGCAAGCACGTTCGTTACCACGCATGCAACGTGGATGCGCGTGCACACACGTAGTGGAAGTTGGAAGCGCAAGACCTGATGAATTTTTTATTATTATTTTGATTTTACGATTCCTGGACGAAATCACTTGCCTCTGATCAAAGATAGTGAGAGCAGCTGATGATGGGGAGTCCTTATTGATTACTGATGCAGTCAAAATCTCTCCAACCTCTTTGCAACCAGAAGCTTTGGCTTTTTTAGCCAGTGGTGAGCAAAGTAGCCAAACATATGCCTATTCAGATTCTTATAAAAGTACCAATACCTCACTGTAAAAATACTCTGCAAGTAGGCCTACTGCATTGAAAAAGTTAAGCAAAAGTATGTAATTAGGCTATAAGCAAGAAAATGTAGAAGTAGCCAATTAAAAATAAAAGTAGCCTACTCAAAGCAGAAAGAAAAATGTCCCCTATGACTGTTATACTATTATATATATAATTAGATTATTATTCCTCATGCATTAATGTAGTTGGATGAGGTTGAACTATTTTGTATCAGACTGGAAGCTGGAACCATAAAATGTTTTTACATGAAAAATGACTAATACCAAAACAGTTGCCAATTAAATTTCCGTCAATTAGACTAACTGATGTAGTTCTACTAGCTGGACTTATAAACTGTTAAGTAATTTAATATATATCAAAACATCCTATTTTTTAAACTCTTCATTTTGTGTGTAAAAAGCTTCTCTTTAAATTATTTCTAACTAGTAACTGAGGCTGTCAGATAAAGTAAAAAGTACAATATTTCCCTTTGGAGATGTGGTGATGTAGAAGTAGAAAGTGGCATGAAAAGAAAATATTCAAGTTCAATACAAATACCTTGCGTACTTAGGTACAGTACTACTTGGTTTCAGGTTGCCAAAGCTAAACCCAGTGGTGGACAATAACAAAGGAAAGGATCAGAGATGTTTTTCTATATTTTGGCTCTGGACAGAAAGCTATCATCCATCATGATGGGGAAAATGGCTGGCCTTGAGCCACGGCCCCCTACACCCGTCATCAAGGCATAAAAATGTGCAACAAACACTTACAACACAAAACACCATTCATAAGCTGAAATGTGTAGCCTATCACACACACACAGCTTGGCAGTTCTGCCATCGTACTGTAGGCCTATGTGAAGAGCACTGCTGTTCAGTGGGCTTGTTTGGGGCTAAATGTCCTTTTAGTTTTGATACATTTGTATTTTTGAAATGTAAGTATATAAATAAATAGTCTTTTATCAGATCTACCTATTGTTATACTTTCTATTTGTTCTCACTCCAAACTTTTGATAAAACGTGAGAGCCCTGAGTTCACCTTTAAACAGTGTAACTCAGCTGACAGGAGGAAAGGTTAATCAATGTGTAGCTTGGTCAAGGTAGCATTCAATAATCAACAAGTAGGCAGGGAGAACCAGCAAACAAATCCAAAAAGACAAACACAGTAGGCAGTTTGAAGAAAAAACAGCCAGAGGATGTATATAGATTGAGACAAATGAGGTAGTGTGAACAGGTGTTCAGGTAAGTGGACAGTCAGGTGACTGACAAAGGCAGGAAACTCACTGAGGACTACTGGTGGACAATAGGGGAATGACACTGTTGAGCTGATGGCCTGGAAAATAAACTGTGCTGCCAGAATCGACAGATGATTGAATAGCTTTAAAAGAAATATTTCTGGTTAATGTGGTTAGTACGTTATATATCTTATTGGACTGATTTTAGAGGCTGATGTCATTGTTGATTTATGCTGTTATCTTTGATCAGCGCACCACATTCTTGCTTTTTACTGACAAGACTCGTCAGTGCTGATTCCCAGAAGTTAGAAATACACGGCATATAGAGCCTTTAACAGCTGAGTAAGACTGGCAGACAAACTCAAACTCATATACGAACTCATTATCAGGGTCACTTGGTAGAGTCTTGTAGAAGACTAAAATAGAGAGGCCGTTCAATTAGCCAGGATGAAAGGGAAGAAAAAGTCATTCTGTCTCCACTGAGCACCGCTGTTTATTTTGGACTCCGGGACTGATTACATTCACAGGCCCATAATGGCTTCCATCACCAACCTTTTCATGCAACAGAAAAGAAAATACCTACATTCTTTATTTATTTTCCCCAAGCAACAGCAATGGGCAATAACTGACCAAAACGAGGGGAGAAAGAGAGATGAATGGGGTAGAAAACGAAGAGTACAAAAATAAATAGATGGATTAGGTAACGGTCTTTGTGTAAAAGCAGAGATAAACATGTCAGGCCATTTAGAATAATTAGTCATAACATGGTGTCTAAAGAAAAGGCCACAGCTGCCATGATGGTGGAGCTCGTTTCCATTACCCCAGTTCATCTTTACCACATTGTTACTGCAAATATCTTCACAGAATATCACAGAAAATACTGTGTGCCTTGGTTCACTAATGGAGTCAGAAAAAAAACAGAAATGAAACAGAAATGTCCTAATTTCATCAGTGTGGCCAGTGACCCTCTGAAAGTCCTAAATGTCACAGTTACGTCCCGTTCACACATAAGACTCAAAACTCAAAAAGTCAAAGACTCAGCGGTGCGATGAGCAAGTTTCTACTTTATGCAAATATCATCTGTTGTGTGGTGGCTGCAACCAACAGCACTTGTTTTAAGTCACACAGACAATGGAAGCACAAAGTTGTTGTTTTTTTTTTACTTCTCTCCACTACTTCAACTAGCTTTAAACAAAACTGAGGTGGCAAATGATCATAGCTGCCTCTGCCTTTCCAATTCTCTACATTGAACAAAATATTACAAAGAAAATACACCATCAAGCTACAAGCTACTCACAGGCCAAACTTCAGGAAGTGTGACTGACGTTTAATCTGAACTCATCTGATGACCACAACACAGGTGAACACAGTCACCACATTCGGATTTTTACAAACTCACACCCAAAAAAGTGTAGATTTTCACTAGGTGACGACATCTAGGTTTCCAGAGTTGTTAACAGCATTTAAAAGACTTAATTTCAACGTGAAGTACATGTTGAAGTATAGTCATTCAAAGGACAAGAAAATAATGTTTTGATGAAACATAACTAAAAAACTCAATACAAGCATTGACGTTTTTTGACCTGCAAATTACCAAAACTGTTCTTCTGGGATTGTCATTTAGTGCTCCAAATGTATACTATCTTACCTCAACTTAACAACAGAAACAGTTCATTACAAACCGAAGGGGGTGGAAGTGTATCATGCTACAGGGCCTTGATGTGAACAGAAGAAAGGGAGCACACACAATACCAGAATCAGCTCATAGCAGAACAAGCTAGCTAGCAGGCTCCTAGCAAAATACAACTCAGCATGGAACAGGATAATTTGTGGATTCAAATAGCAAGGGTTTTTCCTTTGCCCTTAGTCATGCTAGCACCAAAGTCAAACCGAGAGCAGCTCTAGCTAAAGGCTCCACAGGAGGACTATGTGGATTCCAGTTTGTTATTCAGCCAAGGATCCATATTCAGGACATCCAGTAAACATTTCTAATTGGCCTACTTCCCTTTGCAGCTGAGTAGAGAATGTATTTCTGAAGTGTGTGTTCATGAATATATGCTAATCCTCTCTGTGTACATGCCTGCATGGATGTATGAGACTGTTTATTTTGTGAAGACCACTAATAATACCCTGCCAGTCAGTGTGGGAACAGGCACATGCTCCGAATCTTCTTAACAGAACAGAGCATCCCTTCAACAACTTGGAAAAACAAATGTACTTGCTACAGAGATGATAATCGGCACTGCCAGATTCACAATATTGAATCAATCAACTCCAATATTGCACATGGAATCAAAAAGATCCACACTGTTTATGAAACAGTTTATGTATCCGTGCATTTGTTCAACTGTCTCTGTGTGTTCATTTTTGATGTATGAAGCCTTAGCGAACCTCAGGAAGCAGCTTAGGATCCAACTCACAGGTGCCAAGTCGCAAAAGTTTTTCTCATTTAAATTACTCTGAATAAAATGAAGTTCATGAATTTAATTTCATTTGAGCCGTGTCCTGAAAAGGAAATGTCTTGCAATGAAATGGCACTCATTTTCGTTCTCACGGTCCCAATGTCTGTATTGCGCAATAGATAAATCTTAAGTATAAAAATGTGTGCAGCTGCTGAAAGTGCATTCATGGTGGTTTGTGCGTAAGTGTGCCAGGCTGCTTGCGTGTTTGTTCTCTCAGTGTGCATGATTGTCTCCTCACCAGGCAGAGCTTGACACTCCTGTTGCTGCAGCTCCCACTGACAGTTGATGTTGAGGGAGCAGCTCCTGCAGTTGGCCAGTCTGAAACACTCCTGCTCCTCCCTGTGCTTACACCTGGACGAGTCTCTCACCGACTTCAAACACACACACAGAGGAAACATCAGTCAAGTTAAACTTCATCATTGATGTCCTCTTTCACAGTAAATGAAATTAACTTGGAGGAATCAATACAATGTGCAACAAAAGCTGAAGATGAATAAAGTGCAGTGGTTGACGGAATCAAACATCCAAACAGAACATGCAGAGTGAAAAGAGAAATCAATATGAGGGACACATTACACTGAGATGGACGTTTTATTGAAGTTGTGTTTATGCTGTGTGCATCTCACTTACACAACAGCAAATGTCAGAAAAGCAGGATGTAAGAAAAGTATTTTAATAAATTTTTAGGCCATGGATTGGATCCAGTTTTTTAAGGATTTTAAGGATTCAGTATTTTGATTATCACTAAATGAATGTTCAGTCTAAGGGCTCTATTTTTATAAACCCAGCGATTCAGCACAGTTTGCAGTCAAGTGCGCCCTGCCTCGTGCATTGGGGGCTGCCAAATGAATATTTGGGTTTTTTTTGTGGCCAGGCTCTCCCGGTGCACCTGCGGCTCACTTACATACAGGGTGAGATCAGAAAGAATACATTATCATACATTATAGGTGGGCATAATAGAGGCTGTGGCAGTCTCCTATCACGATCACCACTTTTGTTGCATTTGAACACTAGGTTTTCTCCGTCTTTACTCATTCACAGTTTGAGGATCCTGTGAAGAGTTTTCCTCAGAGGGAACTTGGGATGTGCAGAGTTACAACATGAATACAGCAGCTCAAATATTTTACCAAGAGCAGATGATGACTCTTTTTTAAAGTGAATTTACTTTAATGTTGATCTGACGATCACCATGTTCTCTGTGCGTAATAGTGCTCAAGTTTATTTCTCATCAAATAATCCATACAATAACTATCTGCAGTTAAACACAACCACACTGCCACAAATTCTATGAAAGAAGAATTTAAAATGCACTCTAGTTTGTTGCATGTTTTATTTTTTTATTTCAGTTTTGATTAGATTTTAATGCAAAAATAATTGCTGTCAACCTGGGACAAAATAGTTGCCAATAATTTCCAGCGCAACATCATTGAAATGGATAGAACAGTCACGAGAGTAGAGGAAAAGCCTGGATTACACGGTTGGTAAGAATCACTCATTAATTTTTATTAATGTCTCTCTGGCATTAATGCCATAATCAGAATTTAAAAAAATTCTGTGTGATATATGAATCGTACAATTTTAGAGGTCTGTGTGGGTGCGCATTTGTAACCGTTCCCCCGAGTTGGACTGCACGGTCCTGACTTGAACCGACGACCTCAGGTACAAGAGGGAGACACGCTGATGAGGAGGCTAAAACCAATGGCCACCAGCATCAGTCGCCAGTGCATCGGGGAGTGAGGTTTACTAACTGCATGAATTAAATGTAAATTGGGGTTTACATTTATTTTTCCATAAAACCTAAAATCCTGCTCTGACCTCTGACCTCAACCTGACCTGCCGCCTAACAGGAAGTATTAAGTGTCAAATAATACACACATGTCCCCTCCTTCTGGCTCCGTGCTTCCACAAACTCAGCTGATGTTCAGACAACATGGATGGTGGGCGAGACAGAGACAGAGCGCCGCCATGCTGCTGGGCCAGCTCCAGAGTTAGCTATACACACACAGATTCATTCACAGATTTATATTTATCACCACCCAAGCAAACACAAACAGACAAAAGCAACATGCAGACAAACAAACATACAAAGAAAGACAGAGACAGCAGGGTTGGGAGTAAAAATAGAGAGAGACAGAGAGAAAACAAAATGAGCAGGAAAAGTGCCAACGTTTTCAATATACATCGCACAAACCTTGAATCTTTTTTTTTAACATCCTTGAGAGGATAAAAGATAATAAACCCATATGATGAAGAGTTGTCAGATAACTCAAAGAAGAAAAAGCTGATTGATTGATTTTAGATCTTTAATAAGTGGACAGTGTTTATATCACTGGTCGAAATCTAAAAAAAATTCCAATAGGTAGGTTGCAATGACATCGACTAAATCTTATAATGTCATAGGCACATTGCATTAAAATGTACAGAGCACATTCACGCTACACAGAGGACGAACCTCTTGAACTTCCCGCTCGCACCACCCTAAGGACAAACTTTTTCCCTACTAGTGGAAAGGCTCTAAGAAGAAGAAAACATAATTGGTATGTTGTTTGTTCACTGTAGTAAATGAGGTGTTCATTTTGTATTTGTTATCACTGGTTTGACTGGTATTGTAACACCTAATGAACATCGCAGCCTCAGTGGCTAGCAGGTTTTTTTTTTAACAGTCTTGCTTCACAGACTCTCAGTGAAGACTCACCACTGTGCAGTTGCTGGAGGCAGAGATACATTTCCTGTCCTCACACCACTGACAGCCCAGCGTGTTGGCGGTGCAGCTTGCACAGTCTGAGAATTTGAAACACTGCTCGTCTGTACTGTCTGGAAGAGAGCACAACACACACATTAACACATACAAACAGGAGTGAGCAGATCAGGTTATATTGTTGCTGCAGTCTGCGGTTTTGTGTAGTGGGATACGTCACAGATTGACGAGTGAAGCAGTACAGCAAGATTTTTAAGAAAAAAAATGCAAATTGATTGCATGGAGCATGTGTGTGAGCAGTCTCAGGCAAAAGAACATGTGGAATTTCTCCTGTGAGTAAAGACGTTATGTTAATATTGAACACTACATATCAGAAAAACATTTAACATGGCTACACTTACTTCTGTTCGCAGCTGTCATAGTGAAATCTTTTTGACATGTGAAATGTTTCATTCCTACACCTTCCTTTCAAAAAAGAGTTTAGTTCTTACTTCTTTCTGTGTTAGAAAAGATTTATTCATCGGCTGGGAATTCAGTTCTAATAAGAAGCACGCTGATCAATCAAAATTGGCTAACAAGTGTTTCAATGTCAATGTTGAGATGAGCAAAGGAGTAAAAAGTCAGAGTCAGTTTGCATCAGTCTGAAAAGCAGGAGGGGCACTGGAATGTCCATCTGGCTCTTTTTTCAAAATATCTGGAATTTGTCAGGAAACAGATTCATGTGGTGGCCATGTGCAAGCAAGTAATGCTTTAATGAAGTGTAAACTAACATCTAATTTCCATGTTTGGATGGGATAAAAATTATTCACATATGGAAAATACAGTAATGTCATGCAACACTGATCTGGGACATTTTAATCTGTCAGACTTCAATCGTGCTTGTGACAGATATTTAAAAGGCCATGCCTATGTTGTTTTGTTGTATTTGTTTTAGTTTTGAAAGCTCCTTAACTATCATCTTTTTTTTTTTTCCATTTTTGGCAAGAATTTACCAACAATTTTCATACAATTTTAGATGTTTTAATATAATCACTGTTCCAGTCAGCCATTGGTTTCCGTTGATTTCCATAAAGCACAAAAATCAACTAGCAGGACTGTGCATATTTTTGTGTGGTAAGGCAATTCAACTCTTGCTTGCTTTCAGTAAATCCATGTGTACTGTTGTTGTATTTAAAACTAGCAGTTTTAACCATTAGCATTATTGCTTTTTATTTAAACCTGCAATGAGCTGCCTAAAGGAGAATACTACTGCAAAAGCTACAGCATCTACATCTGGCAGAGACAGATGAGGGGGAGGAGGAAAACTGACCCTAATTACTTTAAAATGAGGTAATTGCTGCAGCATTGACCTTCTGTTCCTATAATTATGGTATGCAAACAAACTTCAGAAGCCAAATACTTCAGAATAATTATTATTCTCATGAAAAATTGGTCTTTTGGGAGTAACACTTGAGTATGATTTTGCTGTACATTTCAGGAAAATTATGTTGACACGACATAAAATAAAATATTTAGGGAAAAAGTAAGAACAGAGACAGATAAAAGAATTCCACTGGGCAGACAGGACCTCAGTGTAACGTACCAAGTCGTGCTGGGCAAAAAGGAGCAGGAAAAATGTGATCAGGTGGTTTTGGCTCCCAGGGGACACATCTACTTTTGATCCAGTGGCAGCGAAGGCCTGGCCCAGCAGCAGCACACAAAGTTGGGTTAGAAAATGCCTTGCAGGACGGAGGGGTGTAGGCCAGCACATCGTTCAGAAGGAGGCCTGAAAAACCTCCGAAGATGTACATGGAGCTGAAGAAGATACAGAGAGAATGATACAGAAATAAAAGGGCAGCAGAAACATACAGCTGTGGAAGGAGGTAAAAGTTCTAGCAAGATAGTGCTAGTCTTAAATAAACAAGAAATGCCTACAGAGATGAAGACAGGGTAATAAAACAGGAGAACCTTTTAAAAATAAAGCTGAACTTTGGTTGGGGGGGAGCAAGTGGCTCGAAGCTGGCCTTCAAAAGTTCAAAGCTGACATTTTACTGCTCAAAGCTGACTTTTCAGTGGGTAAATGATGTTAAAGGGTCATACCGTTATGTCTGAGTCCAGCAATAAGTCACTCTGCATCAAGATGTCATTGTTTTTGAACCAATTATGGGGTGTCTTTTGTATTATCGCTTATAAAACATTCTGCACACCGATGATGTTTAAGAAAAAAATATCTGTTATCAGACTATATTGCAGAAGCTCTGAAAATCTATACGTGATATCAGGTTATCTACATTTGGGCAGTTTTTCATGACTTTAAGAAAAGCATTAATCATCAAAAGAACTTTGGCTGAGGAATGCAGGGTGCAGTTTCCTTTATTGTGTTTTATTAAAACTGTCTTCTGCAGTTTTTTTCTTTTGAAGGTGACAGTGTGATTGGCTTGTAGGCTGACTATAGAGCAATTGAAAAAACCACAGCACAAGTATGGAAGAATTAGACTGATCAACTTTTCTGTGTGAATGAAGCAAGTGAAATACAGCGATACAGATTTAAAAAAAAGTAAAGTTATAAATAGAGCTCTTGATGGAATAAACAGTGCATATATGCGTGTATATTCTATTTATACATAGAAAGTGTAAAGAAAGTTACTGAGAGAGTGAAGCAGGAGAAACATCTACACATAGACAAGAGGTGGAGTGGGAGAGACACAAGCTTCTAAACAGAGAGCTTCAGAAAAACCAGCAAAGGGAGAAGTGTAAACTGAAACTAAATATAACAGTGAGATAGAGAGATCAATCCATAAACAATCTACATAACAAACCATAACCTGCGAAAGGGAAAAGCAGAGAAGAGTTCTCAGCGCTTCCAAAACTTAGAGGACACTGCATGAAGACATCAAGGAAATGTAAAAATATGCCAAGGAATAATTCCTTGTGAATTGAGTAGTTGTGTTTTATCCAGATTTGAGCACAAGTTTCCTTGAACAAGGCAACAAATCTGTGGTAAATTCAGAGACTATAGATATTCTATAGAGGGGATATTTAAAAAAGTATTTCCCAGATAGAGTGTAGCAGTGATGAATTAGACTCAACTAGTATGGAAGGATGGCACTTACCCGTTGCTAACCACGGCAGAATGTCCAAAGCGGTTGACGTCCCGGTGCAGCCCTGGTCTGGGGAGGGCAGTCCACTCATCACAAGCTGAAGAGAAGAATACACACATTCACAAATATCTAAATACAATATTTTCGCTTTGTGTATTTGTGAGAAATGTGTCTGAAATGAAAAACCGCTGAAAAGGTCAAGTCAATGATATTATGATCCATCTTTAAAAAATGTTTAGGCTACTGTGGTTTAACTGACATGTACAGTATTTTAAACGCTGATTAAAGTCTTGATTTCTACAACTGTATATTTACATTATATTTTAAAGGCCAATCAGAAGCAAGCATTTTATGTGGCTATTAAGCAACTCTAATACATCAGTCATTCAGGCATTTATGAACCAGTTAGGTATGAAAAAAAATTAAAGATGGCAGAATCGTCATAACAACTTTCAGCAGTTAAATTTACTATTGTATTTCTTCTTAATATAATTTCCTTTTGGATTGGAGATGGAGTTTATTAGTAATTAAAAAGTACAGATGGTAAACATCAGGACCATAATGTTGAGTATAAGAATAGTAATATAAATAATCAGTGAATGTGCACAACAGGTTATAATTGATCATGTCAAGGCCAGTCAAGTTCTTTCACACCAAACCAGGAAAATCATTTATTTATGGACCTGGCGTTGTGCAAAGGGGCATAATCATGTTGAAACAGGAAAGGACCTTCCCCAAACTGTTGCCACAAAGTAGACTATTGTCTAAAATATATCATTGTAGCATTCAGCTTTTCTTTAATTAGAAACACAGGCCCTAGCCTAAACCACGAAAAACAGCAGCAGACAAAAAACACACATGTACTGTTTGATATTATATTCCATTTTATTGTTGGAAGCAATTCAGAATAAAGAGACGAGACACACCATCCCACCAGTACCTTAGTTATTGCTTGTGAGAAGAAAGAACAGAGGTGGGTGACCCTCAGTTCACCCCCCCCCCACACCCCCTTATTTCATCACAAGGAATAAGAACTCATTATCCTAACCTATTCACATCAAATTATGGTGATATGGAGAAGATAGGGAAGATAATACGGGAGATGACTTCATTAAACACTTCATACCACCAAATATCATCATAAAGTACCTTTCTCTCTCGTTATCATTGGAGCTCTCAGCTCCGTGTATTTTACTATTTGGATTTTACAACTCTCTGATGTTTTAATGACCCCTACGTGCTCCCATTATATTAATATGGAAATGACTGTGTGTCTGTGGTGTGTTAGTGTAAATGTGCCATTTAGCCAGATGAGCCATCCCTGATTGGAAACGGAGTCGGTAAAGTTGGGGCCCCAAGGACACCAGGCTTCTAACGACCTCGTTAAGAGATGTGCTAATTGCGGGTGCTTGTTTAAGGGCGAGGGACACAGCAGCTTACTGTGAAAGGAGGGGAGGGCGTGGCGATCTGATCACAAGCAGGGGTTAAAGATCAGTCAGTGTGCCGCTGATATGATCAAGCATAACTGAAGCCTGGTAATACTGCAGCTGGTGGGAACAGGGACATTTGTTCCCTCAGAACAGCTTTTCAGGCTGTAAATTCACCATGATTGGTAGACCATAAACTATACCTGTCTTAACTACGAGCTTGAAGATTAAATATTGGAGATAATTCTCCATATTCTCCTGAGAATTGTTAAAGACATACCTGTAGCACACACCAGACATCAGTCATTTTTATGAGTGTGACGGTTTGGGTGATTTGGGTGTCTTTCATGCTGGAGTCTTAGTTCACGCCCTGTGACTGTCTGAAAATTAACTTTAGAAGCCATGCATGTTTATTATTAAAAACAATGTCATAGCCCATACTTTTGCCATTGTTAGGGTTGTGCAGACTAAGCCAATATCAACATCTGACTGGTCATGGGGTGGAATAAATGGCATCTAATTTCCAATAAAATATTACATTATAATATTTATGTTCTCATTTTCACTGCATCCTAACAGACAAGTGAAACAATGTCACAAACACAGAGTTATAAATGTATAACTAAAAGCATTTAATTGCCTGGAAAGGGAGTGCTGCCTGAGATACAACTCAGGGAACAAAATTAGCTAAACTAAAAGTGATAATATTTCTCTGAAGATATTTTTTGTTGACAGATGTAATAATTTAAACAGGCTTCAAAAGTTGTTGTCCGGGTGGAAACAGTAGAGAGAGTTGTTGCAGGTCTTACAGTCTGTACAGTGCCAGAAATAGGTTGCCAAAAGGACTAAGTTGTGAACATTTGTCATAAATCGGAAAAATACTGGAAATCGGGAGAATTGTGACCCTGGGAGGAAACCAGGAGAGCAAAATGAAAAACAGGCATATCCCAGGAAAACAGTGAGGGCTGGCAAGTATTCTTGTAGCCGCTATATCAAGTTGGCCCCTCTCCAGGGGCTACAGGTGTGCACTGCTGTGTGACAACTAAAATCAATCGGAAGCATGTGGTGCATGTGGTGCTAAAAGTTTAAATATTTTTCACCTCTGGTACTTGGCACTTTCAGAGCTAATATAAGCTTTAGTACTGCTGGGAAGTCACACAACTGTCATTTTCTTCGAAACAGTCCCAGTTATCTTAACTGTGGAGGTGAGGCAGCTGACTGACTATCCTCTATATAGATCTTTGTTTAGTGTATTTTGATTTGTTTTCAAAGTATTTATTTTCATAATATATCATAATATTAATTAATCTAATTTTTTACTTTGACTCATGAGGTATTTTAATCTATATGCAGGTAATATTAAGGACACCAAGTCATGCTAAGTATTTTTAGTGTGAGGGTGTTTTAAATGGTCTGCATTCTCACTTCAACAATTTTATTCCTGTGGGTTTGGATGATTTAAAACTCTATTTAGACAATCGTCTAAAATAATAACTGAGGGTATAACAAATCTTTGGTGGCTAGTCAAACTTTTCTGACGAGGTTGGGGTTGAGGTGAGGGAATTTGGATTTGGATTCATTACTACATTCCCGAGCCCAGTATCCCTAGGAAATACATTCATATTGCTTAATATATTGCTTAATAGTTGCATCTTGTCACATTCAACTCACACACGACAGTTAATGTTTGCTATTCCTAAATTGTAACCACGATTTAACCTTTATCAAAGTACTTCAGACGCATACTCCTCACTATTTATGAACCATAAGCACAATATTTACTTATCCTGAACTGTTTTCATAAGCAGATTTATAGAAGTAAAACATTTTGAAAAGATTGAATATTACAAAATGTTGTCATTGGACATAATGAAAGGCTAACATTCTGTTTGGCAAAGGGTTACATGCCCTATAAGTTGGTTAGTTAACTGGAGGATGACAATCACCCTTCTGTAAAGGGAAGTGAAAATGTGTTTAGTTGACAGATCCAGCATAAAGATTAAAAGGAGGTCTGATTAGAACTTGGCATTGGCACTTTCTGTGACTTGATGTAAGTATTTCTGTTTGTTAAATGTAACTGTGGAGTTTTGATTCCTGGATGTGAATCAAGAGCCTTGTTGCAATAGGGATGTTTCAAATGCCCAAAACACCCGACCTCCAACTTTCACCTGCAACTAAAAGCTTCTACATCATAAAAATAAACAAAAAACAAAGATTACAGCTTCAGTGACTTTTGTTCTCATCTTCTGGCTGTACTGGCACACCTTAACCAACCGCTCTGAGATTGACACTGCCAAACTGTCCACCAAAGAACTGCAGGCTCAACAGATCCTTATCAGCCACGACACACACACACACACACACACAAGCAGGCACACGAACACACACATCAACACAGATTTTAATTTCCTCTCAGGATATGAGAAAATCTGTTTTAATAATGCATGGTGGGACAGAGAGAGAAATCACAAGTCCAGATCGAAGCAGGCAGGCGGGCCGGGTTGATTGACAGTTTGATCTGATCTGCACTAATGGAGGACTTGATGAAGAAGGGCGGGGGGGAGGAAGAGGAGGAGGATTGAACTGCAGCCACTGTCGGCTCCTCCAATATATCACAGCTCCCAACATCTTCCAAACAAACTCCCAGCCTGCCCTGGGCTCTCAGTCGGCTGTGCCGTGTGTGTGTCTGTCAGGTGTGTGTGTGTGTGTGTGTGTGTGTTTGTGTGCAGCAGACAGTGTGTGGGTGTGTGCCTGTGGTGTGTCAAGTTGGAGAAGACCGCGTTTTTAATCAGAGTTCATTTTCCCCCCAAATCTAATTAGAAGTGTGAGGGTGGCAGGGTTGAGGGGAGGATGGGAGAAGGTGGGGAGGGTGAGCTGGAGGGGGAGAAGGAGAATTAAATCCAAATGAAAAGTGCCTTCCGTGTCGACCTGAATCTAATGTGTGGCAGCAGAAGAGCAGGAGAAGCTAATAACGGCGTGTCGCCCCTCCAAGGTTAGCGCGGCAAAACAAAAACAAATTAGCGCTTGAGACCCCTCCACTCACAGCGAGCGCTGAGGCAGCGGGGAACGGAGGAGCAAATGAAGACGAAACAAGAGATGGTGAGCAGTGACTTCCACAGGTGGAACAATTCATTATCTCCCGGAAAGATGAGAGAGAGGAGAGGGTGAAGTATGAGAAAATAGAAAAGGTGGACAAAACCCCATTCTACAAGTAAGAGTTTGTGTAATCTTGAAAAATGGGAAGTAATGCTTTATTTTAATTTCCTACGAATTTCCTAAAAGAAAATACAAATCATTTCCTACAAATACATTATTTCCTGGTAAGGGCTAGGGGAAATGTATACAGCTAGTACTCGTGGTAAGTAGTTGCAGATTCAATCAATTGAACATCTACTTGGTTGCCAGATGGATCTCTGTCAATTAAAGAATATCATAGTTATTAAGATTTTTTTGTTCTTTCCCGCCTGGACATTAACTGCTGCTCATAAACTTTAACTATGAGATTATTTCTCCAAAAATAAAAAAAACTGAACCAGGTGAACAATTTCTCAAAAGTACCAAATTACATAACCTTTTCCAGGAAATGTTAACAATTATTAAGTTCACATTCACAAAATACTCCAGGAAAGTGGTTGGAAATTAAATTATCTGAAGATAAAGCATTTCCAAATTTGCAAGTAATCTGCTCATACATGACTTCATAAGTTTTCTTAAAACTATTAAAAGTCTACAAAACACTACCTATTCAATTTATAAAAGATCATGTATATTTTAATGCAGCTCAAAGAGTCAGTAAAACAAAATACACAAATACAAAATGAAAAAATATATCTACATTGTTGTTTTTGTCTTGCGAATAAAGATTGCTTATTTCAATAATCAGACCAAAGCCATCTAATGTCCTAGGACATTTTTGGGATGTTTGTGAGCCATATAATCCAGTTTTCATCCTTGCTTCTTCTATCTGGAACATATGCTGAATATATTAAAAATTTATGAAAATGACACCTTAACAGAAAATTGATACTCAAATGAAAACTGTGTCGGACAAACCTTCATATTAGATAAGAAAAATTAAATTGTATTAGGTAACTACTTTCTTAAATGGCCCAAACAAAGCAAACAAAAAGCAATGGGAAAATGGTACAAGTTGACAAATGTAATAAAAGCTTAGCAGGCTTAGCTAAAGTTAGCAGAGGATAAGGAAAAAGCAGCTACGGAGGAAGCATAGCAAAATGAAACGAGAAAACAGGGAAAAGTGGTGGCTGGTGGACATTTCTTATATTGGCACAGGTTTAAACGGTTTCTTCAGCTCATCATAAGCCTCGGTGTGTTAAACAGTCACCACACTGGCCTAAGTATGAGTTTAATTCCATATAATCCCTCTGTGGGTTGCAGGAGAATGTTCAGCAGCACCACTGTAAGAATAGAAATTAGTCATTTCTGAACTGAACCACTGACACACTGCAGACCGCTCTGGTTATGATAATACTCCTGAACTGAAAAAAAAAAAAGACTGACTGTGAATGGTGAATGTAGAAGTGGCCATGGAGACTTGTGTGATATCATAGAGATCACATGTTCAGTATATTATGATTCTGAATTTAACTTGTGGTCTGCACTCACTTGTGTTTGTGAATCTTGAGAATTGCTTTCTTTTACTGTCCTGTAATACTGTCTATCTTTAATAGACAGTATTACACAGTTCTATTGGCAACCGGCAGCGGTTGTAAATGAGGCAGCCGGTAGTTCCTTCAAACTTTTCATCAGTTTCTTTTCCAGCTTTATTGCTGAAACACGTGTTAACTATGACAGAACTACAGTCATTGGAAAAGGAAGCCGGGGTTTTTCAATTAAAGAGCAGCGTGATCAACCGGACCAGGCACCATAGCGTTGCACTGATCGCTCAGAGGAGAGGAAAAAGAGTCGGGATCAGTGGAACAGCGTGGACACAGTTAAGATGGACACTGTTTGACTTTTTTTATGCGAAGATGAAACCATATTATCTTCTTGTAGCACAGCATAAGGTTCTGGGTGCATGTGTGTGTATGTATTTAGCCTTTGTATATAAATAACTGGGCTATTGTTTTATATTTTAATTTATTTTGACTGTTCCCATATTTTAACACACATTTAATTATCTCTTAAGTTCTGTGTGTGTAGCATGAAAGGGACAAAAAAAAATAAAACATTCTTTTCGTAATACAACCTTGTGCTGTAACAAATAAACAATCTTGTATTCTTTGATTTGTAAAACTCATAAATACAATAAAATGTAGGGGTCTCTTTCAACAAGCCTGGACTATGTTTCATGACTGTGCAACAATTAATTCTTGTTTCCATCTTAAACACCAAAATTCTGTTTTAGTTTAGACTGTATGTCTCCATGTGGACCCAAATCAACCTATGGTCATCTTGTGTGGCCACCAAACCTTCTAATAATATACCGCCAGTCCGCCAGTAGGTAGGTCTGGTTAAGTTTAGGCAACTAAAATTACTTGTTTAAGGTTTTCTAAAGATCATCACCATGAAACCAACAATGGCTGTTGATATAAGACATAAGATTTAAGGCTGCAGACTGTGGTCTCCATGACAAAAATCAAGATTTTGTACTGTTTGCAGCATGATTAAAAAAAATATCACAGCACATTTTTTCCCCCACCTTTACTATGAAAGAAGTTGGTTCATTTAAGTGGATTAGACAAGCAAAGTAATAACCCAGTAATAACCCGGGGAAACTCGGAGTGGCTCTAAGTTTAATAAACATGATTTATATAGGGAAATTAAAAAAGTTTGCTGATCGTGCTGAATCATTTATTTTTTTCAATCAAATTCAACTGGGCTCCTTTTTATATTTGCTGCTCCCCCAATATTGTTAATGAAGTCTGATAACCACTGCTCTAGAGGGAGACAGCGACAATTGGCATGAAGGGCGTCACACCAAAAAAACAAATTCTAAAAAAATGCTACAGATGCCTTCAGCTGTTTGCGCCTCACACAGGACGACTGCCTTGCACGTAGCAGCAGTTCCTCAAAGGTCACATGAAACCCTTTTCATACCACACAGCGTATAATTGACAGCATCTGTCGTTTCCTCAAGCCATGGGCTCTTGTCCATTGATGAGCAACAAAGTTAGCAGCGGGAGTTTTGTGCCTAAACCTAACCAAATGCATTTCTTTGTTAGATGAGAAGATCGATACAACTCTCATGTCTGTGCAGTAAAAAAGTGCTTTGTGCTATGCTAAGCTAACTACAGTCAGTCAGTTAGCTTAGCATATCACAAAGCTTAAAGTTTAAAAACTTTAAACATTTTACGGAGGGACAAATGACATTGCCCTGATGATTGGGGCCTCAGATTGGAATATACTTGTGTCATTCTGGAGTGCAGGTACAAAAAATGTATTTTGTACTTTAACTGTGTAAAAATGGGCAGGCAGCTGAATATGAAACAGTTTGTCAAAAGATTCATTTTTAGATATACGAGTATCAGAATTGTAAAACTCATTTTTCCAAACATGCAGGAACACCATTCATTGCCCTTTCCAGTTCAGACTTGGTTTTGAGCTAACCATCTTTAACCCACACATCCCTCATCTTCCTTTCTCCTACCACCGTTCTCCTTCCCCCCCCTTTCAACCAACACTACCATCCTTCCCTCCTGTGTCTCCGTGGTGAGAAAGAGAGGTGGCTAGTGGACAATAAAGTTGTGCAGATTTGCAGATACGAGCTGTAATGAATAAATTATGATATTTATAAAGACAGGGGTGTGTTTGTTAGGAGTTAAGGGACATGTAAATTCACACATTTATTGCAAGTGTTGATGGGGCGAAAAGAAGCACAGCATTCAACACTACGTTGTTTACACTCTGTAAACAAATGCTTTATAGTTTATTACCTTTGATTTTATTCACAAGCTTATTATCTGCTTCATCCTGGCATACTTTTATTGTCTTAAGGTAATTCTCTTCCACCATTGTCAGTGCTGCTTTTCTATCCCTAAATCCCTTCTTCATTTACTCTTTATTTCACTCCCGTTCTGTCTATATCTCTCTCCCCTTCCTCAGTGCTCTTCTCTCTTATTACTTGAGCAGGATTACGAAAAACGTACTGACCAGATTTTCATGAAACTTGGCGGAACTGTATACATGGCGTTTTGGATTTTCTGACAAAGTACATAATAAATGCTAGTGTTGTAGTCAAGACCGCCCAAACCGAGACCAAGTCAAGACCAAGACCATTGTTTATTGAGAACAAGACAACACCAAGACTTTCAGGGGCAGAGACCAAGTCGAGACCAAAACCGAGGGAGGGCGAGACCGAGTCAAGACCAAGACCAGTTCCCCACATTACATGACACACAATAAAATGTGGAATGAGATCATAGGTACTTCACAAATTGATCTAAAAAGATCCGCATTCCCATTAAAACACCCACATTCAAACAGTATGAGCTGAAATTAACGTAAGCATCTTTATTCAACACTCCTTTTCCACGCTGACCATCGCGGGGAGGGGTCGTTAGCGGTAACAGCACATTTTTAATTAGGGTTATTGGTTGCATTTGAGGCGACGTTTTACACCCAATCATAGTTAGGGTGTTAACAAATAAATCAGACAATGCAAAAGCAATTTACTGATATTCCCAAAGTTATGGTCTTGACTGGTCTTGAAATAAAATCCCAAGTCCTCAATATCCGAGACCGAGTACAAATGTCAAAAAGTGGTCTTAAGACCTCCAACACTAATAAATGCACAGCTGAGATGATGACATTCAGCTAGACACAACCATAATGTTCATCTAATAGTTTTAGAAATATATCCAGACACCATGTGTATAGCGGTTGCGCTCGCATATTTACATATCATAGAAGACTAGTGGCCTTGGCGAAGGTCTGCACTCTCTGACTGCCCTTCTTTTTTCATCTCTTTCCTCACATTCACTGCTTTATCTCACTAATATCCTCCCTGGTATTTTCCCTTTGTTGTGTCATTTACAGCAGAGAGCAGGACAGGAATTTCAGAAGGGCCATGACAGCCATGGCCCTACTTTGGCCTTACGCCCCTCAAAAAAATGACATGCCCTGCGGTCACAGTGGCCTTGATGCCCCCGCTCATTCAGCCCAGCTGATTTTGCTGTTTTCTCCTCAGCCTCTTTCCTGTCAGCATGGTTTTTAGACACCAGTGTCTTGTTGATATTCTGAATTCCTACTGGGCAACATCAAGTGAAACACTGTGCACATACGCAGTGGTAGGTTCAATTTAGAGCCTGGTGTAAACTGCTGGAAAACCGGGCTATTTATGATGATTGCTTGACACACCAGCCAATCAGGAGACTTTATCAAACTCATCCTGACGTGCCAATGCCACAAAGCTGTGACTGAGTGAACCTCTGAGAAAAGAAGGTTGACTAAGCTGAGGTAAGAAAGCTCTATGGGCAGCTTGAGCAACCCATTATACAAAAACAAGAGCAGGAGAGATGCGTCAGCCATCAGCCCACTTTGATTATGCACCAGCCCACATCTTCCTCCTCAAGATCCACAGTACTAGTTGAACTGTCAAGGTTCTGCAGCTGAAGCCATAAGACAGAAGACAATAGGGATAAGATAAGCAGCGTTTGGGTTTTGGCTGGCTGGCTAGCTCAGCTGTCTTTAGTTGATATACTCGTCAATGTCACTTTTCGTGAATGGACCAATCACAGCCTAGATGGGGTGCGACATTAAAAAAAAGTCTGATGTGCTAGAGAAAACTTTCAAGTTAGTAACAAAGCATTAACAAAAGTGTAAGTGTAATTCATACTTTCCGTGGATTTAAAATCTAGTCACACTGGCCCAGAATCTAGTCCTAAAATGTTTTTGTTGATGGCCTTGCTGCTCTGGCATTTGGCGTTTGTGCCCTCAAAAAATTGAAAACATTCAAGGCCAAGTGACCTTGCCCCTAAAATAATGAAATTCCACGCCTGGGAGAGACTGACAAGAAATCTGATAGAAAGGAAGGTACGGCAGATGAATTTGGATCAACAGTGGGTTATATGCAATACATACAGTAAGTTACTTATATTTATTTAAATTAATTTTTGATACAGACTTATAACTCAAGGTGGAGATTCTTCTTTCTGTAGTTTTTAGCCACATCTAAAAGTCTAATTCAGCAGATGGAGTTTTTTCACTTAACATAAAATTGCCAGTATTTTGGTCATGACTGTGCGCCCAGGAAAAAGCTAGTTTGTGGAACTTGAGTTAAGATGTCAAACTCGTGATTATCAATTGTATTATTAATTGTGGAAAATATTGTGCATACACTATAAACTAATACTACTCATACTTTAATAATACTAGTGACTGATAAGAACAATAGTTTATTATGAGGAGAAACTGAATTGTGACAGAAAAGGTCAAAGTTTCAAATTCAAGGACAAACTGTGAAAGTATTGATGGGAGAAGCAAATACTGTTTGCTCTTTCATCAACCAACTGCTCTTGAGGCACCCTTGAGCAAGACCCTCATTAAGCTGCACAGTAGCAAACTGCAGAGGGCTGTGCAAACCATCTGGGTGCTTGGTTGACAGAAATGATGGAAAACTGTGGAACTGTCCATCACAAGAGCCTAAAGTGACATAATGCTGGTTTTGTCCGAGTCGGAGGTCTTCACAGGAACAAAATCTTGGACCCAATCCAAAACAGACCCTTAGGACACCTACCCAAACGTAATTTCCAAAAAGTAGACCCAATCATAAAGGACAGTCAGACTCTTTCCAAAAGAGAATTTAAAATAATTAGAACACAAAAGACCACAACAGAGACCACAAAAACACATTTTTCTCCTGTGATTATTATGACACGCCACATGATCAGAGTGGATAGAGTGTCCACTTGGATCCCCTAGGGTATTAATACAGATCAGAGACCCGTGGCAGATACATCAAGAACCAGAATCAGGAGTTATAATTTGGATCCAGCAAAACTCAGGTCCCAGATCACGGCTCGATTATTAGGAACTGACAGGACAGTGAAGTGTGACTAAAAGACTGAAATGTACGTATTCAACAGTAAAAGCTGTAAGCAGGGAATATTTGACATTTCTGCATGATAAATGAAAATCAAAATGATGATTTCTGTGTCATTCAACGAATGACTTAATCAACTAATTAAGCATTAAAGCACACCCTTTCTAACCATTAGCATCTCTGCCTCCTCAACATCCAGGTAGAGGATATAATTAATTTTGCAACTTCACCACACTGTTACAAGGACATGGCAGCAGCTTTGCCCCGCTGAGCCACCAGCATGCTTCTGCTACCTCCTTGTCCTCTCGTAAAAAACATAAAAAAACAAATCAGCCATCCTTTTAAATTTTGTCACTCTCCACCATAAAACACCTTTTTCTATGCATATACATCTATCTTTCATTTCCCCCCC
>NC_060161.1:2471191-2490353 GCF_021292245.1 Micropterus dolomieu
TGCCCCCCCCCCCCCCCCTTCTGTCTTCATTCTGTTAATCTCGCTGCTTCCTGCCGTTTCTCTCCTGTGTTGATGTAATCCCTCTTTTCCTCTCCCAAAGCTCCCTTCTTTTCCATCCCTGTTGAGTGGTGGAAACAATCTCATGACATCTGGTCTATGGTGCGACTGCGTAGACTGTAATGGGATCCTTAATCTTCCCATTCTCTCTACATGTACCGCAGTCTCTGTATCCTAACACACTCCTGTTTTCTCCCTCACAGACTCTTCTGTATTTAAGATTATTATTTGTTGTCTATTACTGTCTCATCCTCTTTCCCTCTCTTCATACAGTATGCACCATTATGGGCATTTCATCAAATTCTGCTGCAGCACAATTACGATTCACACCAGAAAATCTGTAGTAATGTAGTGTGGTAAATATGGTACATGTATATTGGATAATGCAATAATTGGGAATATAGAAACCAAGACCGAATCATGTATTAAATATAACGTGATTCATCTGTGAGGAAGTCGGGTCTTAGGATTTCACTCTACTCCAAGCTTTGAAAACTTTATTCATTGAGAAATTTGATTGAGATGTCAACAACAATGGGGGCCAACTAGGTGGATTGGACTCATATGATGAGCTGGGACACCCGGAGAAAGAGTAGATCTTGTGGGATCGTGTGAAGCACGACTCATTCCCAGTCAACAAGCCTCCTCATGGTTGACTATAAGGAAGTGTATCAAAGGAGGCATGTGGCTCTCATCACTTGTTTATAATAAAGCCTGCAATGAAAGAAGAACTGGCTGCTTCAAATCTGGAAATAGGTAAAAATGCAAAAAAGACAGCAGAATCTTTTAGAACGAGTAATGAATCAAAACTAATGTAGGGAGACAGGCCCTTTGAAACCAGCTTGCATTGATACCACCCTGGCTATGCACTTGCCGGCAGGGTAAACTAAGTGAAATGTTTGCAGCCCTGAGATAGACAATATGATCAGATATATATATATATATATATTTGTTGCATCTGCTGCAAAATATAGTACCAGAAGGTGTGTATGTGGGTGATTATTTAAGACTTGTTCTTACCTATATCATACGCCATGAAGTCAGCAGAAAAGCACTTGGCTCCATTGCTTAGCGACGTGTCATTGTGAGTGTTTCCCCCAAAAACCAGCACTGTGCCGCTCAGCAGCACCGCAGAGTGTAGGTACCGAGCCAAACCACTCTCCCTGAGGATCACCCTGCATGTACACACACACACACACACGGATATATTAAGAAAGTGTTTATTTGTCATGTGTGTCCATGGTGCCATGTAATTGATGGCGCCTGTCTTGTTGTGTGACCTGGCCTGTGGTGGCTGCCCTTCAGACCAACTGTTCATGGGAGCAGCACACACACCATGCAAACATACAGAAACATTCAACACACATCGTACACACAGACATCGTAGGAGGTCCCAGTCTGACCTCTCTGAGGTCAAAGATCGCACATTCAAGACCAACTGTGGTGGCTATCTGTGGCTTCTTCAATTACTGCAGCAACTCTGACTTTCCACAGACTTTGATGCTTGACAGCTCTTCCAGGAGCCCCTTTAACTGACACACTGGATAAACTGATCCAGATAATAAAATAATCCTTTAGTTTACTCTTTATAAGTGTGGGGTTTAAGTAACATTATCAAAAAGACTGATCATTATTATATGTACAAACTATTTTTGCCCTGGGAGCTTTAAGCCCCAGAAACTAAAAACAGCTTTTAGTGAAATAAGTCCAGTCCCTCTTGCATGGCCTATGACATCAGCACTTTGAAATGGTGATTTCAATTTCAGACATCTGAGGTCACAAATTTGTCCACCCAGTTAGTTTCAATTTCGATTTTTCCAATTCAATTTTATTTATATAGCGCCAAATCACAACAACAGTTAGCTCATAGGGCTTTTCATAAAAGAGCAGGTCTAGACCGTATTCTGTTATTATTACAGAAACCCAAAAATTCTGCCTACACAATATCCACACAGAAGTACAAACAGTAAAGGTGATGTTGCTACAGACTGAATGAATGATGGTACAGATATTTATAGTAATTTTTATGAAAATAATTGTAAAAGGTAATATCAACTAACAATAATAAAAACAATAGGACATTTAATAACAATTGTAGCAGAGGGTGTCGACTCCACAGCTCCAGAGCCAGAAACACCTGCAGGAAGTGACAGGAGGAGAGAGGAGAGGGACGAGAAAGCACAAGACTACTGGAAGTTTAGGCCTATAACAGCTAAACTAAGGGCTGGTTCAGGACTAAACTATAAGCTTTATCAAAGAGGAAAGTCTTAAGCCTACTCTTAAATGTGGAGATGGTGTCTGCCTCCTGAACCCAAACTGGAACCTGGTTCCACAGGAGAGGAGCTTGATAGCTGAACGCTCTGGCTCCTAGTCTACTTTTAGAGACTCTAGGAACCACAAGTAACCCTGCATTCTGGGAGCGCAGTGCTCTGGTGGGGTAGTAAGGTACTATGAGCTCTTTAAGATAAGATGGTGCCTGACCATTAAGAGCTTTGTAGGTAAGAAGAATGATTTTAAATTCTATTCTGGATTTTACTGGAAGCCAATGCAAAGAAGCTAAGACAGGAGAAATGTGATCTCTTTTCCTGGTTCCTGTCAGAACACGAGCTGCAGCATTCTGGATCAGCTGAAGGGTCTTAACGGACTTTTTCGAGCAGCCTGATAATAAGGAATTGCAGTAATCCAGCCTAGAAGTAACAAATGCATGGACTAGTTTTTCTGCATCATTTTTAGACAGGATGTTCCTGATTTTTGCAATATTACGTAGGTGGAAAAAGGCGGTCCTTGAAATTTGCTTAATGAATTAGTGAGACTTAAAGAACATAAAAAATTATAATGAGGTTAAAGTGCATATTATTAGTATAAAATATTTTCAGCATAAAGCAATTAAATTCCAAAACACCACAAACTACTTCCTCCAACAAATAAACATTATTATAACCTTCACAGAGGTAGTATTTACAGTTGGTTCTTGTATTCACATGCATTAGTTTAAGCTAGGTCTACCGGATAAACTGGCAACTGAGTGAACGTTATCCTGAATTTATCAACACAATGGGTAAACCTGAAGGAAGTGTTGTGTTTGAACAAACGGCAAAAAGGAGGAGAGGAAGACACCTTATCAAATATGATTTAGAAAAAGTGTCTTCTTTTATCATTTTGGCTGTTGTATTGCCCGTTCTTTTATTTCCTGAGCTTATTAACATGTTATACAGTGTAAAATAATTTTCTGCTGACAGAGAAGAGGGGATCTTTACATTGGGCTGTAGCTATACAGAATAGCTGGAATACCCAGAAATGTTGCGGTCTGGGAATTTCCAAAGTCCACCAGCTCAAGTGACACCTGACTCCGACAACAAATTCCATCTGGAAAGTGAGAGCCATGGAGAGACAGCAGGTTGCGTGTGTCTGTGTGTACATGTGAGAACGTGTGTGTGAGAGTGCACATGTGAGGAGAAGACATTGATATGGCCGAGCGTCCTCTTTCACCCATCCATCTGCCTGGGGTCGTCTGAGGTCAGACCAGCTGCCAGATCCCTCTATTCTCTTTTTTTCTGTGTGACTCAAGAAGCTAATTTTCCTTCCACAAAAGTTCCCTTAATGAATTCTACATTCATATTTTGTGAATGTAGAATTCACACAGTAGTAGAACTGCTACATGTTCTTGTTCTGCAACAGGTTCCCTGTATTATGTGTTAATAATTATCTTTGTAAGGTTGCATTACATTTTGCACACACACCACTGTTTAATGTTACTGTACAAAGAACCAACTGTATATACATTATGATACTCTGCATACTTACCAGATACATAAATGCTATTTATAATGTTCATATAACCTTAAAATAAGCACACTATATCCATTCTCTAACTCTGTACACACGCTTTTAAAATACACAGATACTGTATAATATCTGTATTAAATAAATTATGATTAAGTGTAACTCCACTGTACATATTGTAAGATATAACTGCACTTATCTGTATAAATGCTAACTGCATTACATTAGCTCTGTACCTATATTCTGCATAATGACAATGAAGTTGAATCTTATCTAATAACACTATAGAATACCTGTAATTTTCATCACTATTGTCATTAAAAAGGTATATTTGAATTGCATAAATTTAAAAAAAAAAGAAAAGCAAAAGACATAAAACATAGGTCCAGCATTAACAAATGTATTTCAGTGTAAGTTAACAAATTAGTAGGTTTTATTATTATTATTTTATCTTAAAATGAATAAATAATTGATAAAAATCGATAAATAACACAAAAATAAATTAAACTCTGGTACAAAAAATAAAAGGTGAAAGTCTTAGATAAGTTAACAGAAGTTGAAGACAGACAAACAACTTCAGCCGTTAGATAAACATAGTGAAAAGAACAAAATGACCCACTGGATTATCAAAGAGAATAGTAAAATAACTCATAGCACATGTGGTGCAACACCTGCACCTCAGAACTTTACTTCGATGCAGCGCTGCGTAAACGTACAAACACACAAACACTCTTCCCTCTCTCATAAACAAACCCAGCAAGCAACAGCTGAACATGACATCAACTAAAATGAGTTAAACATGTTCACAGTCCAGTGTATTATTTATCCAGTATTTTTGGATTTATATTAAAACTGCTTTGGAAATTGATACCAGGAAAATATTCCAATCACAGTTTCACACAATAACTTTAAATTGCTCCTAGACTATATGTGTCAGCCCTGTGAAAGACTGGTAACATGGCCCTGCATGCACCTGGCCTGCATGATGGGATTGGCTCCAGCTCTCTCAGCCACCCTGGACAAGATAAGCAGTTCAGAGAATGGATGACTGGATTTTTACACAATGATGCCGGCGGGCGATATAGTCACTCTGGATGTCAATGCAATTTTAATTTTGGCAGGTTTCAGTGCTGCTGCAGGACATCACTATCTATTCAACACCAACATGTTTCCTCAGAATCCAGATATATATTCATAGGTAACATTGTTCTGTGCTCTCACCATGTTTTCGCTTGGACATCGTATCGGTACATGTGGTCCACCAGGCCGTATTTGTTGTTGCTAAGTGCCTTGTAGCCCCCGTGGACAAACACACAGCCGCTGGCCTCATCGTACACGCTGCTGTGGCCATAACCTCCCTGGACCACCGCACCTCCGGCAGACACAACCTGCCACGAGTTAGACCCTGAGACACAGAGAGGAGAGGGGGGGGGGGGGTCTCATTAATGCAGAAAGATAAAAGCTGATCGTTTAAAAAGTTTATGTTGCTTTGGCAAGTTTTGCTTTTCACTTTCATGCCAAAAAGCAAAGCACTTTTAATTCTGGTGAGACAGAGCGAGGGAAGAGAAAAGACGGGAGACGGAGAGAGTGAGCCAAACAGTAAGAGAGGCCAGAGGAAATGAAAGTTTATTGAATCTAAAAGCGCCCCTTTATTAGACCAGTGTGATGCGTACCGATTAACTCAGGTGCATAGAAAATCTTATTAAAAACATGCTGGGATTACATCATCCGAGCAGCCACCGGAATAGAAAAGACAACACAAGAAACAAAGCCTTGGAAGGAGGAGGAACTTCAAAAAGCCTGAGGGAACGTGCCGTCATCTGGAACGGTAAACCCTTGAGACCCTGAGTAGTACTGAGAGCAGAGAAAGAAAAACTGAGAAAAAGGAAAAAAATAACTAGAAAGCACACACACAGAGAGAGAGAGAGAGAGAGAGAGAGAGAGAGAGAGAGAGAGAGAGAGTATATCTCCTTACAACGCTAAATTTGTCTCTTCAAATGTAATCTACGTTAGAAATCTCGATTTGAATGTACCCATTTGCTGATGATGGCTATAATTTACCTGTAAGTATATATAATATAATATTTTTAATAGTCATAGGCTTTTGTACAAGAAACAATTGTGAATACTTTAGTCAGACTCAAGATTACTAGCAATTTAAAAGTTGCTGTACTGCACCAATTTCCTTTTAAAATAAGTAGGATTGCTCAGAATTGATATCTGGCCATGTCACTAAAACGCTACATTAGGAAAGCCACACTTCATTGCATTTGTCAGTAAGTTTTGGAAACTCTCAGGATGTATCAAACAAATAAACTATTTTTTTTTGCAAGCGTATCCAAATATTTTATGTACCAGATCTGGTGAAGACTGGATAATATATAGGAAAGAAAAACAAGGACAGCAGGAAAAGACAGAGGGTGAAAAAAGAGAGTTAACAGATCCTTATTGGATTTTTTGGGACGTTTTTGTTTTGTTAATAAAAAAACTTCTCATATATCAAAAATCAAATCTTCGGTATCAGCCTCAAAATCACATAATGGTCTGGCTCTAATGCTTTGGCGACATATTTTTGATGAACACATGCTAGGAAAGCTTCATTTAATAGTACTGAATGGAGAAAAAAAAAGTAATCAACAGACAGCTGAACAAAGGCCCGGAGAGAACTGAAAAAAAAAGAGCAAGAACTAGAGAAACAGCGATAGAAAGTGGGACTGTGAAGAGACGACAAGAAAGTAGAAGGTCAACTCTTATCTCATCTCTGGCAGCTAATTGCTGTGAATCTGCCTCTCTGGGGGGTCATTAAATCCTTTTACCTCATCTTTTACACTCCGCTTCTGCTTCCCTCTGTTCATTTCCAGGTTGTACTGACTCTTAGTGGCTCCCTCTGAAGCCTAATGATCCACAGTGCAGACTTACTGAGACATTGTCAGAGAGAGAGGTGGGAGGGAAGAGGTAGAGTCGGGTGAAGATGAAAGTGATAGACAGATGAGAGGACAGAAGGAAGGGAAAGGTGAGGGAGAGGAGCAGGAGGTAACGGCGACCGAGTCGGAACGATGACAGAGGGGGTCAGAAACTGAGGCCTGGCAGACGAAGGGAGGCAAAGAAGGGGATGAGAGAGTCTCAACAAAGAGAGAGAAGGAGGGATGAGAAAATTAGCAAAAACAGAATGACAGGAAGGAAGAAAAGTGAGGGAATGCAGTGGGGATTCATTAATCATTGTCTTCTCCCAGACACTCTGGCCTGGATGCCACCTCTTTTTAATGATCGCTCTGTGCGTGTGTTGGTGTGTGAGCTTGTGTAGCTGCACACATGTTTGCCTTTGAGTTTGTTTTGTGTGTCTAATGAAAGGTGTGTGTGTGTTTCCATCTCCAGAATGTGTCAAAGATCCAACTCTAATTTCAGCAGCTGGCTTCCAAAGCTGTGTGACACTGCCATCTACTGGCTAAACAGGGAAACACAAGATACATGTAAAAGAAATTTAAATGGCCAGAAGTAGGAGGACAGTCAGATATTACACCAGTCATGTTATTCCAAAGCCACGAGCATTAATCTGCAGCAATAACAGCCTCCACTCTGGAGGGTTTCTACCAGATTTTGAAACCTGGCTGCAGGGATTTTCCAGGATTCACACATAAAAACATACAAACAAGGTCGGGCTCGCAGTCAGCATTCCAGTTCATCCCAAAAGTGTTGGATGGAATTGAGGTCAGGTCTGTCTGCAGGCCAGTCAAGTTCTTCCACAGCAAACTGGGAACACCATATTATGGACCTGGCTTTGTGCACGGGCTCATGTTGAAATAAGAAAGAACCTTCCAAAAGATTTTGCCATAAAGTTGGCAGCACACTGTTGACTAAAATATCATTGTATGCTGTTGCATTAAGATTTCCAGACCAAGACTTTTGTGAACAGAGAACATACTAAAGTTTAACTTATAAAAACAAAGGATGAGTTAATCTTACTTTTTTAGTTTAAGTTCAAATTTAACTGCCACTCATCCACATATAAGTGTAAAGTTGCGCATTCCTCTCTGGGACCAAGTTGCAAGATAATTACGGAAAATACTTGGACATGCAAATTGTGGCATGTGCACAAAAATCTAATGATAAGTTATCAAACTAGACTAAGTCAATTAAAAACTAGCAAAATCACATTGTCACTTGAGCCACATGTTTTACTTTTGTCCACAATTATACAACTTTTGGTCTGGTTACTTCAACATCATTTCATTTACAATAGGAATACACCTTCACCTTCGTGCCCCTTAATTGCTATTTTATGGGACCCCAGAAAAATCAGGTCCATTTAATTTGGCGCATAAAGAAATTCTCAATTTCAAATCTTTACTAGCCAGATGTCAAATTCTCTTACAGTGGAAATCTCCAAGCCCTCCATCAGTTTCACAGTTGCTTACTGATGTTATGTTTTTCTTAAAACTTGAGAAAATTAAAACACAATGAGAGGAAACCCAGACAAGTTCTCACATTTGGCCTTTTCTATCATATTTTGCAGATTTGCAGGTCTTACCAGACTAAGACTTTTATATTTTGGTCTATGTATATGATTTTAAGTAAGCCAGGGTGGAGGGGAATCTGGGTGGCTGGGTGGGCAGGTTTGTATATGTCCCTTTTTCTTTGTCTTATTTTCTGTTTTCTGTTAAAAATCTAAATTGTAAGGATGTCCATTTTTATGTAATTTGATTCAGTTTTCAATAAAAATAAAAATGCTTGCAATGCTTGAAAGTTCACTTCCTTCCCCACAAAACAGCTACTTCTTCTCAGAAAAGTTGATTTTGGTACCTTAACAGTGGCCTCTGCAGTCTTTTAAACTTCGAAATAGATAAAATCCACAAAGTACAGCTCACAAACAATAAGATTTTGTTTAATATAAATGTTTTGGAAAGAACTGTTTGAGGTGTAAATCTGAGATTCACTTGATGCATGAAATGAAAAGGAGGAAGCTGAAGCTAAAACACCAGGTGCTGTGCGAGCTCCGTTTTTGATATGGGTTGATTAGATGCAATTCTTGAGGCCAACAAATGAAGAAAGATGGCAGTGTGTAGGACTGTTTATCACATGACTAGAGCTTGTGTAGTGTTTTTATTGTACTCTCTTGTGTGCTTAACATATGCATTTGCATTTGTGAATCTCTCTTTCAGCAGCCAAAGTGGTTATATTAAATGTATAACTTTGCAAACTCGCTGAGGAACAATGACTTTGATGAAGCAACATCCCAACCAGAGCAGTAACGATGACTAGAAATGCCAATATCTGCCGTCCATCTTCAATGTTATGAATACATATTTACTTGGAAATCATTTAAAAAATATAAATTAGGACTCAACAAGTGTGTATTAAAATCCAACGTGGCCTTTGGAAAATGTCAACAGCTTGAAGAGTTCCTGTGTTTGACTATCATCAATAAAGAGCAATGAAACAGTCACCAAAGAAAGAAAATCGATGACAGCAGAGTCAGCAGGTGTACTTACTGATGTTGTACTCCTGAACTTTGTTGATGTAGCTGTAGATTGGCGAGTAGCCAAAGAAGATCAGCATCACTGGCTCGCCGTGGGCCTGCTCCACCACATGGGCGGTGTGCCCCTCCAGAGCGTATGGAGGAGGCGGGGCTGGTGTCCGTGGAGACCAGGTGCGTCTAGGGATGTTGAACACCCACATTTCGTCCGTCACGTTGGCCGACTGCGCCTCCAGCTTCCCACCAAACATGTAGATGTCATCCTACATGAGGGAAAAGACAGAGATAGAAGTGTGTGATGCTTTTTAATGTAATGTTTCAGTTTCATCATGGAGACATTTGATACAGATATAAGAGGAATGGGTTTTGTCTGAGCTTGCATTTGGCTTCTGAGGCAAAATGTCTGGCCGTTTAATCTAACGGTTATTTTTTCGATTAGTCGATTAATTAGCCCTAGCCGTAGGTTAGCTTAGCTTAGGGAAACTGCTAACCTGGCTCTCCACGTAACAGCACCTTTTCAGCTCAATCATTTACACTCCTCACCTTTGACATGGTACATTCAGTAATTTCATTCATCGTAAATACAAAAATATTGATTATAGCAGCTGTAAGTCTTTAACAATAAACTAACAGGCTGTAATCTGCACTTTACTCCACATCAGTGCAGCCGTGTTCAAGGAGTCACCTAAAATATCAGTGTAACGGTGAAGAGTCAGCAGGTCTGGTTAGACGTCTCTGTCATTCCCTAAGATCAAAATAAAACACGCATGTCTGCTTTGTGCTCAAATCTAAGGTTTCATGAGAAGGCGACAAACTACATCAATGAAGTGAAGTAATTCCCTTCATCCCTCCTCAGTGTTACAGGGAGGCATTGAAGTTAAAACTTGTGTATACAGTAAACATGCCAAGAGTTACTGCTGCCTACAAATCTTCTCCAGGCTTGAGGCGGGCACACTGACCTACTCCGGATCAAATCTCACCTTCATCATAGCAGAACAGAGACATTTGTCTTTATTTTCCCTCCCTCCTTCACTATTAAATTACTTCTTCCACACAAAGTAAGCATGTGTCCCAGTATTTGGACAGTGACACATCATTTGATGCTCCAAACTGTGAAGTGAGTGATCTTTACGGGACACATGGATGATTCTAATGTTCTCATTTCTTCACAGGTAAAGTGAATAATGGGCCGGTCTTTCACAAAGTTAACACTTTCTTTTCAGTCTTGTGAAATGATTCCCTGTATAAAATGCTTCAAAGAGGTAATGGAACTATTTTCCTTATTGAGTAATTTGTGGCAATTTTTAAAGAAATTATTAATCAGTGTATGACATGTCAAAAATAATGGTGGAGGCCCACAACATCACATGATATCAAGCAGACTGTTATGTCATAAAATAGCTAATTGTTTCTGACAGTCAAATTTCAAAGCACCAGAAGACAGAAAATTCTTACATTTGAGAAGCTTTAACCAGAATTAGTCTTTAGTCAAAAGATCAGTCAATTTTTAACAACAGAAAAACAGTAAAACTAAACAGTGAGCTTAAAGTGATGGTTAAAACTGAGCACAGATAAATATAATATAAATCTCTCTGTATCTGCAGCTCTCAGTGACATCCAGTTCTGCTCTGTAATGAAGAGCAGCGTCCCAAAACATACGCTAAGATTAAAAAGATAGTTTATTGTTAGGACATAATTTTATTTTCAGTAAAGTAAAGCTGTCAGAATTTAGGGGAGTTTCATTCATTGAGCTATCTCCTGTTGCATCTGGACTACTAACATTAACTACACACACACAGACACACCCTGATGGTGGTAGACAAAAAAAAGCTACAGGGATTTTTTGTCTAGTTAAGTAACTAATGAAAACTTGACAGGAAGACTGAAGTCCTTTCCAAGATCAGTACATAAAGACACAAAGTCTGGGAACAGATGTTGGTTCGTTGAATTGGCTACAGGTTTTGTGCAGACTGTGTACTGTCCACTGTTTCTGTTTCACACACAGATACTGAGAAAGACAACAGACCAAAGCCTTAAAGTTCAGCTCAGCACTAAACGTTTTGTAAAAATCTAAAATAAATACTGACATTTGCAGCTCAATTGTCTTGAGTTGTTTTGTATGGAAGGGAAAAGTGCAAATCAGATTAAAGATTATAGATTAAATACAAAGCACCATATCTTTAGGATTTTACTGCCTCAGACAACTCTTTAGTGTCAGTGAAATGTAGCAGCCACATCTGTATTACCTGGTACAGAGCCAATGAGTGACCATATCTGTAGAGAGGACCGCTGCCAACAGGCACCACATCCCACGTGCTGCTCTCTAGGTTATAGCTGTAGACAGAAAGACATCAAAGAAAAACAGAGCGGAAGTGGACTTGATGGTCAAAAAAGCTCATATCCGCTGACAAGGTTTAGTCCCTATAAGTGGTGCTACAGTGCAGTAATACAGAGGCTGCAGGGGTGGAATTAACTATGTAAAACTGATTAAAAGGCCAGCTGGAAAGAATAACATTCATGATGGCTCCATTCCATTTAGGTGCTCAAGTCTAGTAAGCCAGCATGCACAATACCATGGCTCTGGACCTGGAGCTTAATGGAATGCAGCCTGCTGTAAGAAAGGGTCTATGGACCATTTCAGAGCGGACATTTTAACTTGAAATGCACAGCTGAAACACATTTTTTAAACTATGGTTCAGTTCCAATAAGTGCCCTAGTAGGCCATGCTAGTCAGCCAACATGCACAATAACATGGCCCTGGCATTAGCTCACTTAAATGGAATGCACTCATTACTAATGTTATTAGTCACACCTGTGCTTTCCCTGCGGCGACATGCCAGAAGTCTGCCGTGAGAACAGTCTATCAGCTATCACTGTCAAAAAAACTATTTTGTGTTTGGTCTGAGCGGGATTTCTGCCCCGTGGATCAGTTTGTCAGACTGGTGCTGCTTACTTAAGGACCATGTGGTAGTTGGAGTAGTTGAAAGAGTAGCCTCCCACCACCCACATCAGCCCAGAGTGCACCAGAGCCTGATGGGACGCCCGACCCAGAGACTGAGCTGACGGTTTGATGCTCGGCAGCACCCAGAAGGCCTCAGTGGAGGGAACGGACAGAGAGCAGTCTGGACCTGATCCAGAGAAGAGACAGAGAAGAGACTCATTTGATTTAAATAGTGTCTTCAATAGCCACAAACATGGTTAAAATGCCATCAATAGACTTAAAAAAAGCACGATTCGTGATGTTTCAAATATGTTATTTAACTTTGCATATTTTAAAGTGGCAGTTAAAGAGTAGAGCCTGACCGGAAAAAAAGTTTTGGGGGGGATATTAAAGTGAAAAAGAGACAATATTTAGATTTTGAAAATTATTTGGATAGTAGACCCCTTTCCTGTATAAACTACAATTAAAACAGGGCGATACTGAAAGCTGTTCTGCATGTGGGCAATAATACCTTTTCCTAAATGGATTATGTTAATTAAATAGTCTGAAACAGTCTCAAAAACTTAACATGTAAACAATTGCACATCAATAAATATTTGCTGCTAGTAAGTGCAACTTTTTCAGCCATCTGTAAACAGAGAGTGAGAGAGAATAAACGTGTATTTTACCTTACACATACTCTGCTGTAATCAGTACTTTCACTGCAGCACAATCAACAACCTGGGCCCTGGTTCAGAAAGCAGGTTTAACAAACTCTGAGCTTATCCCTGAGCTCTGAGTTGATTAAGCCTGAGGTGAGAACAGCTGATCAGAATAAGTTCAGTCAGCTCAGAGTACGTTGAACCTGATGGCAACGTGTGCGTGGGGATGGGAAAAAAAAAAGCCATCAGCAATGGAGCTCAGATACTACGATTCACCATGGCAACGGGTAAATAAAGGCAGAGCCTCCGTTTTAATCTGGTGGAGCTGGAAATATGAATGTCTGCCATGATAGGCTATTTATGTTACAACGCAGGAGTGGAGGAAGGATCAATACGTTAACATTATTACATTTCATACAGCGTTGCTCATTCATCATTTACCAGACTGGGATTTTTCTTAATGAATGATAAAGTGCTGGAATTCTACTATAGGCCATTTGAAATTTATTAATGTATTCAGCTGTAACCTCACAGAACAAAATATAGGTGGCAACAACTGAAGATGAAAATATTAATCAAACAGATCAGACTACTCTAGGCTACTCATGGACCTGTGATTGTGAAGTCACAGACCGACTCAGTAGATTAGTGTATTAATTCTTTTTTTGCAGTGGAAAATGTGTCTATGGGTTCAAAGTGACTGTAAAGTTTTAGTCTATTGTACATTAATAAAATCTTGCTCATGTCAAAACACCTCACTTAACCACATTTAGGCCTGTTTGTTTCAGCTGCACTCAGAAATAGTCACATTATTTCCAGTATGATTACTACGATAGTAATGTTCCAATCAGTGTGACTACCTGAAAGATTACTGTTCATTGATCAGTTCTATACAGATTAGTTTAAACTGTGATCACTGCAGTAGTGTAGCTCATGGTAAGTATTTTAAAGTGCAACTGTCCACAGAGTCACAGTGTCATAAAGAAGGACAGTGTAGTCTATAGATTTTATTCTGTCTTGAGGATGAATCCACGATGTCCAACTCTGTCCATACATCGTTACCAGATTGATCATAAAGCGGTCATGTTCAAGATCATGTTTGGGTAAAAAACTAACAGCCTATCTAAGACGTAACTGCGTTACAATCATAGACTGTATATATCTGTATATATGACAGTATGACTGTCAGTAAGACAGCTGCTTCAGGCTCCGCAGGAGTAGAGAAACTCAGAGTTTGTTGAAACTACCTTTGAGTGGCCTTTTATTGTGACCAGCATCTTGATATGCCACACCTGTGAGGTGGATGAAGTGCTCACTGACACAGATTTTGACAGATTTGTGAACAATATTTTAGAGAAATAGGGCTTTTGTGTACATAGAGAACTGAGAACACAGAGACTGTATGAACTATCACTAATTTTTCAGAAGTGTATCATGGTAGGAGCTTTTTAGGATACAGTTTAGTTTACTGCACTACTGTTATCTGAGGTAATAATGTCATTATCAGTAAGAAGAGAGAGTGCCAACAAAAGCATTACATCACAAACAATATATGTTTTGTTTTAATAAGGAAACAGCAGCATACTTTCACTGATTATAAAAAAAAAATGTGTTAGTGAAGTAAAAAACAAAACAAAAACAACAACAACTGGTGCTCCTGATATACTCCTGATAACCTTTACCTAAACCTTCAGATAAGATCAGATGATCCTTCAAGTAAAAACACAGAAAGACACGACGAACTGATTTAAGAGCTGATCAGACAACAGCAGCTATATCCTCCATTTTATCGTAGTCGGTTAAGCTCTCCGTTCCTCAGATATGGGAGGGGGTCAAAGAGGCTAAAATCATTTGGGGTATTCTAACAGGGCAGGTGGGTTTGATTAATGCTTCAGCAGGTGACAAATGAGACAGCAGGAGAAGAAACAAATGAAAAACACTAATTGAAACACGCTTTTCTTTGTGTGGCTTTGTGTGGGATGAGGAGAGCGGATTGATAGAAGGGGAGAAGCCAAGGACAAATGGCGGGACATGCTCTTTTCATTAACACAAAAACATATTTTTTGCTGTGAAATGGCAGTTGCTATGGCGACCAGCACCTTTATTACCCCCACGGTTTATTCGTCAGATGGATGCTCTGGGGCTTTGTGGTGCCCCTCCCACCACCACCACATCCACACATCTTTGTCTCACTTGATTTTCACCTTATTTTATAAATGACTCCTCACTCGTGACATTTAGAAAGAAGTGGTCAAATCCTGTCACAGAGGGCAGATTCAGACCTTTTAAATGCCATTTAAATCTTTACACCCGGTAGGAAAAGTGTTATTATCTTTCATTTTCTTTGTGAAAAGCAGGTTGTTGCATGCAGTCATCACACAAATAAAACAAAAAGGTTGAAATTTGATTATTTTCTGAAAAGAAACACAACTGCTAAATGTGAGTTTGCTGCATGCAAACTTTTAAATGCTTCTGCAGACTTAACAAGAAAGACAAAATGTCATTTATGGCTTAGTTTGTGCTGGGAAAATACATGCCATACATTAATGACAAACTGTAAACTCAATGACCAGCCGGCAAGCATTCTCTAAAATCAATTTCCAAAAGGGTCGAAGATGATAAACCATCATAGTTCAGAAATCATCCTGGAGCAGTTTGATGAACATTCAAGTGAAATGACTTTAATCATCTGGTGGTGCTGAACAGGGGTGGCTCACAGTGTGTGTGTTGTTTGATTGCATTCTGATTAATTATACGAAGTAATGTCCTTTGCGAGTACATTTACTTGCTCTTACTGTAAATCCTCTATAGCCACCCTCAAATTGTTGGTTAGGGGGTTAATTGAAAAAAACATAGCTACATACATCCATTCTGTGGGAAAACATTGCTTAATGCCTCATTATTCAAGAATTAAATGGACGTCAGCAGACAAAAGTGGCTTCGCTGGTTTGTACTTGTGCTTACATCATTAATCCAGGAGGGGGCAGTGCTTCACCATCTAATGTAACTGCATAGGCCTTTAATGTCCACTGGGGTTAGATTCCAAATTGTATTATTATTATTATTATTATTATTATTATTATTATTATTAGTAGTAGTAGTAGTAGTAGTAGGAGTATGCAGGATAACATTGGTTCTGAATTGTTTTGAGGGGAGACCCAGCTTGTCAGGTATACAAGACAGAGGACAATTAAACATCGAGTGTTGTATTGTGTTGTAAAATGTATTGAATTACACACAACTTCATCAATACAACGATACAATACTAACATGAATTGTGTGTTTGGCACTGAATAAAAACAGCTTCAATAGATTTTTCATGGACAATTACCACATTAATATTGACACATAAGTACAATTGCCTTGCCTCAATATAAAAATTATTGTCAGTCTGATATTATAATCCCATGTATCGTTAAATTGTTCTGTGTGCTGCCACAAGAGGGAATAGTTCACAAATTAAACATAAAATAAATAAATAATGAAGCCACTTATATTATGCGCCACTAAGCAAGATTTCCCAAGATATCACCTCTATTGTTTTATGATTTAAAATAATATTGAATCAGGCAACATTATGTTGTGCATAAACAGGGAAATGGCTGCTGTCGTGCTTTCGCATCTCCTCCTTTCATCTATTTTGTATTTGTTCCCTTTTCACCTTAATAATGAACAAAACAGAAACATCAAAAAGATCCTCTTCATTATAGACATCATGGGAAATGATATATTGGTTTTGAGAATTAATAACACTGGCTTTGTCCTCATTTGTGGAGATTGCAGAGTAATTATATGAAGTTGCAACAATGAAACAAGGACTTCTTGCACATAAGTATTGATTTGGTGATTTGTAGCTTAAAAGAGGTCTTAAAACATCATAAAACTGGACAGAATTAGGTTGAAAAGAACATTTTTAGTACACAGTACTGTTTTAACAGCATTTCAATGACTTTACTTCAATGTGAAGTCAGTCCTCAGATGATGATATACAGGCCAAGTTATTATTTTTTTTTACCAAATGTATCCCGGTTTTGAGTCTTAATAATAATACTGACTGCGCTCATCGACACATTAAATATGTTCAGATCTGACATCTAGCCCTATATCTAGCCCTTTTCTGTCCGCTCACCATCATACTTCTGAAATCTCTCTAAAAAAGTCTGTTTTAATTTCCCCTGATACAATTCTGTGCCCTCTTTCCTGTCCCATTTGTCCTGCTCTTTTACCTTGCCAGCTGTCGTTGCAGACGCAGAGCTTTTCTCCGGTCAGGTCACAGTAGCCGTGATCCGGGCTGCCACAGTTATCCCTGCAGTATGGGATGTTGCAGGCTTCTCCTTTCCAGTACTCCTCGCACTCACAGTACACACGACCCGAGACCGAGTTCGCTGTGCCGCATCTGCCGTGGCCCGAACAGTTATTGGGACAAGAATTTATCCTGAGGGCGACACAGTTAGGCAGGAAGTCAAGAATGTTCTTCAAGGTTATACAGAAACACAGGCACAGAGAATAGTTGTGACTGGCCAGATACTGCTTTATATAACCCCACAGCTTTGAGACACTGGATGCCTCAGGAAAGTAATACTGAAGTACAAGCTGGTAACTAGTTCAGGCAACTACACTGTTATGAATTTCCTCGCTTATAGAAACATTTACGGTACAGTAAGTTCCTATTAAACAGTTTTATATTTTATTATTTAGCTCCAGTAATATATTTTTTAATTTTTTACAGTGGATTAAATGACTATAGGTGATATAAAAGGCGTTGTGGTGCAGAACCAACGGAAGTGTTTCACCAACTCTGCAGGTCTGTGGAGCTTTTAAGTCTACATCCACACGCTAGATTTTTAAAACAAAAAAAGAGTTTTAGCTATGTTTCAAAATTGACCTTTGTCTATACAAAAACAACTGAAAACACACATCAAGTTGCCGTTCATGTACACTGGGCATGTGCGTGCTGTTGTGAACAGGAAGCAGATTGTCTACTCCGCAGTTGCAGAAGATTTGGCGAAAGAAAAAAAGTAATGCTAGAGACAAAAAAAAGATTTTTTTGCATGGACCGACAACGAGGTGGAACTGCTACTGAAAGTAACACAGGAGTACAAAGAGACTGTGGCGGCAGAAAACAGACTTGTAGTCGTCGCAAAGTAAATACGGTGACATGCACAGCAAAGTGTATAATTGTTATTTGCGCAGTTCAAAATATTTTAATAAAAATACCAAAACTAAAACACTTGTAGCTATGCATTTTTGCTTTGCAGGACTGATAACACCCAATCAGGAAGCCAAATGTGAGTGTCTGCGTCATCGTTTATTAAACCTCTCTTATTCTCACCTGTCTACACTAAAAACGTTTTCTGACTTCTCTGTTTTAGGTCTTTGGATTTGCCGTTTCAGTCTGGCTAGGAAGCGGAAATGTGGCAAAAGGTCTTCCTTTTTAAAACCAAAAACGTAGTAGTGTGGATGTAGCCTCAGTGTCTTTCAGCTGAATTTTTGTTTGAGAGCCCTGTCACTCATCAACCACATTTCCAAACACAGCAGGTGGCTGTTTTCAGTAAAAAAGCTCTAATAAACGCACTTCACACCCCCTGCTCAGCACCAAATGGGCAGACAGGGAAAATAAGAGACTTGCTGTTGGAGAAGAAAATAGAGAAGAATATCCTATGTCAGAGTTAATTGTTGCACTTACTCAACGTTGCAAAGAAAACTCCCAAACACTGTCCAATTTGCATTCAGTAAAGGTAAATTAGCCTTCACTTAATGCATTATTTTTAAATAACTGCACAGCCTGTTACAGATTATTCCTTCTATCAATAAATGGACCCATTAGACACATGATATAATATGAACCTCAGAACATGAAAAGCACAAAAAGCAATTGTACTGTAGCACTGAACACAGTTATTTGTTTGAGAGGGATGCACTTTCAAAACATCTACCTCTTGTACCAATAGAGTTTAAACGCACTTATTGTAAGTGGCTTTGGACCACAGTATCGGCCAATTGAACATAATGTAATGAGGAAGAGAGAGAAATTAGAGATCCAGCTAGAAGTACACAAAGAAAAATACACAAAGGAGACTGAAAATGAGAGCCATTAGATATGAAGAGCTAGGAGCTTGAAGAGAATTAAATGAAACATTAAAACTAAACTGTGAACAGAAAGCACTGATACTCCAAAGATTACAGGCTGTTTCTCTGTAACAGCAGATCAATACAGATGCTAAAAGAGATGGAATGATGGGGGGGGGGGGGGGTGGGGAAAAGAAA
>NC_060161.1:2490373-2608755 GCF_021292245.1 Micropterus dolomieu
GGGGGGGGGGGGGGGGGGGGGGGATGAGTCAAGAAACCAGAGGCAGAAAAACATCTTTTCGTTAATACAAAAAAGCTGGTTTGCTGCCGTGACAAAAGGGTCGTCATGACAACCTTTATCTTCCCAGTGTGTGTGTGTGTGTGAAAGCTGAGAGCCTTAAGGGTGTGTGGCTGTACACTAACTGTCCTCGCCCTACCACCTTAAAGTCAGGCCTACAACTGTTCTCACACAACCAAGACTGCACTCACCAGGAAACCATCGTTGGTCATTCTGTCCAAACAGCTTTAAACAACAAATGAATATTAACATTAAAAAACACAGACTTAACTAACTGCGCTTACATTTACCATGAATCTAATGTTTTGCCTTTCTTTACTGGCACAAATGTACCGACAGTGCAAACATTACCATTAGCTAGCTGTAGCTCTTAAGTAGCTATGAATGTATACAATAACTGTAAGTGTGTTTGTGTGACAGCTCAGATTCTTTTTGTTATTTTCCTCCAGACGCACTCATACTTACTAATAAGGCAAAGCTTAATTCTGGAGTGCAAACTACCTGTTTTGTTGTTTAGACATGATTACTCCATCTGTTTTTGTTGCACTGTGCTGATTTGAAACAGAAGTTACAGGAAAAGCAACATTAACTTACCATTATGGCCCTGCGTGTCTATCTTCAGACAGACTTGACAGCTGGTACAAAGGACTTTTTTTTCACAGCAGAGATTTTGACTTGTCTTAGCAGGGAAGGCACAGGTGGAACAAATTTCATTAACAATGGCACCGCTCCATAAGTATCCCATGCCAGTGAGCCAGCAGATACAATACAAACGCCTTATAGAACTACCTCACCTAAACAGAAGGCCGTCGGTATCAAAGTTATTAATTACACTTGTGCTTTTCCTGCTATTACATGCCAAAATGTCCGCTGTTAAAAAGCTCAATTAGAGAGCTGGCTGTAGATGCAACTAGCTAAAGTTGGCAAGGGCGTCACTTTTTGTTGAAAAGTGGTGGGGACATAACGGGTCAGATTAGGGGCGAGATGATACACGAGAACAAGACGAGAAGATTTTTTGCAGTATTTTGAAGAAATATGAAATGATGAAATACGTCAGCGGGGGGGGTCGTGGGGTCCTCCCCCAGTAAAGTGGAGCATAAACACTTACATTTTGTGAATTCTGGAGACATTTTCTATTCTAATTTACAGTGAAAATACAGTGGAAATGTCTTTCTTTATATAAAGGGAAACAAAAAATTCAGCTTGCACATGACAATTCATACATCTGATGTTTTTTTAGATTGAGTTACTTTTTTTGGACAATGCAATTTGTTTCCTCTATATTGAAATTACATTGCATGTTTTCTCAGAGTGCAAATAAACCTTTCTCACAGCATTTTCATTTGTTAGTTAACATTTCTTGGTGAAAGCTATTTTTTACATTCTTAACAAATCCTTTCAACAAGTGATGGGGACAAAATCAGCCATTTCGAATTGTGGTGTAAATGATACCTATGAATGTTGCATAACTCTGCTGAAAGAAAGTAGTCACACCACATTAGCAGCTATTCAGTACATGGCAAAGCTACATGACATTAAGGCCTTCACTGCAAGCAGACAGTTTATCATGGCTAACAAAGTGTTACCAAACAGTTACTACAATCAACCTTTTTGGTGGTCTGAAGAAAATATCTGGCATTTTAGATAGTCCCTAATAGTTCATCAAGTTGTTGTCTTGAAGGGTATTGTCTTAAATTTCTCTAAATGATACCAATCCTTGCTTATATGTATCTGCAAGTGTATGTGGATTTAGATTAGCGTGACACTGAGACAGAAAGGCAGATAAAAAAAGAGTAAAAGGAGTATTGATGTGTAGACGTACGAGTAGGCGATGTTGAAGCCCGTCAGGTTGTAGGCAGCATCGCTGAAGAAGTGAAGCAGAGCGTAGCCGGAAGTCGTAACTACCTCCGGGACCGTCTCATTACCTCTGTTCTCTGGTACTGCTAGACCACTGAGAAAGAGACATAAACAGAATGAGACAGAGAGACAGACAATCCCTCTCAACAAAAAGAAAAATAATTTAGAAATGCTGTGCTGTATTAGATGGACTCTGGTCGGAAAGCACCGACAGGAGAGCTGTAAGATAAAAAGGATTCCATTTCAGCAATTGCAGAACAAACTAAAACTATGACAGTGATTAGCTTTAAAGTAAAACAACATTGCAGAGCTGCGTCATTCCACATTTCATTTTTATTTGTTTGATGAGGTTTTTCACTGGGGGTTGGTGGTTTCTTATTTGGTCGGCCTGTCGCTTTTAATAAATGCAATGCACTGTAAATGTACCCTTGCCCATAATGAGACAAAGCGTCCTCCCTGGTGCAACTACAGGCTTTTCTTTCTTCAACACAAGTACGTGCCCATCCATAATGAACAATGTAAGCTTATTTATTAGGTAATAATGGTACACAAGTCTAGGCTTTGTATTTGCAAATGACAGATTTTTTTCTTGGTTGGAATAGGCCAAATTAGCCCCTCCATATCCTCAGAGCAACTGCACTCTCAACAGCAGATAAGCCTCAATGGAGCAGAGTAGAAAGTGGGAGGTTGGTAAATTATTGTTGTATTACTGTTTTAATGAATTGTTATCAAACATAAGAGTGCCCCCCACATGGTTGTAGATTGTCCTTTGGAAAAGGCATTTAAAATATGCATTAAAGCTCCAGAAAAATAAGCATTTTTCAGGGCTAACATGAGTAATTGCAATATTTTTTCTTTCTATAATCGCTGTATTGTGGTACGACCGTAATTATGGAGGCCCATTGTTTGCCTATACATGGAGTCATTTGACTGCATAAGTGCAAATTCGTTGGAGCTTTTGAAGCTGTGCCAAAGGCTACCTGAGTCATTTCCATATTTCCCCCATCTCACAGCTCTCCTATTCAGAACAGCAGGCGCTCACCTGAACACAGCAATCAAAGGGGCGTAAATGGAGTCTCCATCATACACGTACATATGGTCCCAGCTGCACTCTGTGGCAAAGTGATTGAAGCGCAGCCTGAGTACTGCATTAGGACTGACAGACAGGGAGAGAGAGGAGATGGAATGACAAAAATACATTTCATGAATATATATTATCTATATAGGCTCCATTTAATTCTTACTTTTCTTACTTTTGAAGTGTCTCCACTATTACTTATGATCACAAATGGACACAAATTTTCGGTAAGAAAACCTTCCTGCTATACTGAAGTGCCTGCGGAGCGTGTCGGCTAGATAATTATGTTACTAGATGTTAGTTTGTGTTAACATACACACTTCTATCCCAGTTGTTATCAGGTTTAATTTATATTAGTATCCTGATATACACCCTTTTCCCTGTTTAGAGAAACCTGTATGCTAAAATGAGTACTCTGACAGAAACCTGGGTACTGTGGCAGGTAAATGCCAGGTTTCTGATCGCTGTATGCCGTATGTGCGTTCTCAACTAAAGCTACTTAGTCAGTAAAATAAGAATTATGACAATAATTAATGGAATAAGGATCTAAACATTGAAATGAAAGTCAATAACCAGGCTGATCCATGTTCGGTGTAAATGTCATACCACAAATATGATGAAAACTGGATAAGACTCAGAACCAGGATACTGGTATGTACCGTGTTCAAAGGCTGTCACAATGCTACAACGATTTACCCCCTTGAACAAATGAATGTGCTCAGAACATTTCATTGTAATCAGAGCATTTCATTTTGATATTTCTTGTGTACAAGTGTAATTTTGATCTGATAATGGTGCTGGAGAAAAGCTCAGTGGGTTCGCAGAAACTTCAATATTTACCCACTGGGGACTATGAATATGAATATCAAAACAAATTTCATGGAAATTCTGACCACAGTTTTGGTCAATTAACCCGATGGCGGCACTAAATTAAAAACTAAGGCATCAACAAAATCATCACACATCATCTTCCTGGCAAAATAAATATCAGTGGCATCTGCAATAGCAATATGGCACCTGATTTTGGAATAACAATCCTATTAATCCAAAAGTTATCATCATAACCAGCTGTAAACATTCCTTTAATATGTGTATTTACTACATTTACGTGAAACCAAATCATTCTCTCGAAATAATGAGGGTCTGGTTGTATTTTAAACAAAGGCCAATGAAGTTCTTTAACACTTGCTGCCTTTCCCTGTATTGTGCAAGAGGACATTTTCATCCGCTGTCGTGCAAAGTCAGATAATCAGTCTTTCATCGTCAGGACGAAGTGGATATCTGCATCAAATTTCTTGGCAATCCATCCATAGTTAAAGCCCTTTGAGGAAAATTTGTGGTTTGGGGTTTTTTGGGATATTTAAATAAACCCAGATCCCAACAGAAATGCCACTGGCGTGTCTAAAAATATTTGAATACATAACTGAGCCCAAACCTTCCTGCAATATATTCCCAAGGAGACAATGAACAAAGCCCAATCTAACATCCACAAATATGCAGGGATTAAAAGAGGTAACCCGAAAAGGGCAGTGTTTGGTTTCCATATGTGGCAAAAAATAATGCTTTCTTTTTACAGCTGTCATTCTGTTAGGGCTGTATACCATTGTATACTTAATATTTAATGCAGGCATTGCATTCAGCTGGTTAAGCATGCATCTCTGAGCAGTTAATGGGCACAAAACAACTCTGAAGTGCAATAACAACATTTAAAGACGAACAAACTCTTTCTATTTACACAGCGCTCTCTTTATCTGGAGCCCTTATGTCACTTTGTTTATGTTTAACCAAGTAGAACTTAACAAGATAAATGATGATGATATTAGCAGTTGAAAAATGCTGATACTTACTATCCTTCTATTAGCCAAGTGCATTTGGTTTTATACTTGTAGTTCACTGGTCCATCTGTGAGAGAGCCTGACAGATCTGTTAACCTGTAATAAGACACCGAGAGGGGAGAGGAAAAAACGAGTTTAGTCTGATATTCAGTGATAAAAATCATATGTTGAAATCATATTCTGAACCAAAGCAAAACAAAAGAATCAGCATTAAAATGAGAAGTTGCCTCAGTCTGGCCTCCAAAAGCCACAATTTGTAGTTGAAACCGCTGCTTCTCAAAATTATATCTTGTGACCCCCCTCAAACAAAGAAATCCATTCTTAACATCGGGAAGACTCTCCGTCAGTCAGATCATGGGACGTCTAGAAGTTGTAACTTGCTTGATTTACCATTACCAGACTGAACATGGTGCTTGACCTTGCTCAGATGCAGGGAGAGGCGAGAAGAGTGAATGAGAGCAGTTTTGAACTTTTCTTCCAATAAAACATCTTTTAAATGAACTGGAATTTAGGAATATTAAATAGAATAGTTAAGTTTTTTTTGGTTGACCACGTGATAAAACATCGGAAAGCTGAAATAATTTTATGAAAAACAACTTTGAAAGAACTCAATCACCACTGCTGCTAGCTCAGCCGTACATGTCATTAAAAATATTATCATACACACATTATGTGTATTATGAATGCTTGTACAGACAAGTAAACAAAATAATATGTGGAGGACGAAATATTTGATTATATCCTTTCATGTGACAACACTGAAGAAATGACACTTTGCTACAATGTAAAGAAGTGAGTGTACAGCTTGTATAACAGTGTAAATTTGCTGCTCAAAATAACACATCACACAGTCATTAAAGTCTAAACCGCAGGCAACAAAAGTGAGTACACCCCTAAGTGAAAATGTACAAACTAGCCCACCTTCCGTTTGAGGATGCCCCACAGATGCTCAATAGGGTTTGCTTAGCATTGTCATTCTCATGTTGGAATACTGCCCTGCAGCCCAGTCTCTGGAGGGAGAGCATCATGCTCTGCTTCAGTATGTCACAGTACATGTTGGCATTCATGGTTCCTTCAATGAATTGTAGCTTCGGCCAGCACCCATGCAGCCCCAGATCATGACACTCCCACCACCATGCTTGACTGTTCCCCTGGTTGCCGCCACACACGCTTGACACCATCTGAACCAAATAAGTTTATCTTGGTCTCATCAGACCACAGGACATGGTTCCAGTAATCCATGTCCTTAGTCTGCTTGTCTTCAGCAAACTGATTGCGGGTTTTCTTCTGCATCTTTAGAAGAGGCTTCCTTCTGGGACGACAGACATGCGGACCAATTTGATGCAGTGTGCGGTGTACGGTCTGAGCCCTGACAGGCTGACCCCACCCACTCTGCAGCAATGCCGGCAGCACTCATACGTCTATTTCCCAAAGACAACCTCTGGATACTGAGCACGTGCACTCAGCTTCTTTAGTTGACCATGGCGATGTCTGTTCTGAGTGGAGCCTGTCCTGTTGAACCGCTGTGTGGTCTTGGCCACCGTGCTGCAGCTCAGTTTCAGGGTCTTGGTAATCTTCTTATAGCCTAGGCCGTCTTTATGCAGAGCAACAATTCATTTTTTCAGATCCTCAGAGAGTTCTTTGCCATGAGGTGCCATATTGAACTATGAGGAAGTGTGAGAGCAATAACACCAAATTTAACACACCTGCTTCCCATTCATACTTGAGACTTTGTAACACCAGGGAGGAAAAATGGCTAATTGGGCCCAATTTGGACATTTTCACTTTGGGGTAAATTCACTTTTGTTGACAGCGGTTTAGACATTAATGGCTGTGTGATGTGTTATTTTAAGCAGCAAATTTACAACTTATAAAATATACAAGCTGTACACTCACTACTTTACATTGAAGCAAAGTGTCATTTCTTCAGTGTTGTCACATGAAAAGATATAATCAAATATAAAAATGTGAGGGGTGGACTCACTGTTGTGAGGTACTGTACATGGTTTGGCATTGCTAAATTTAAATTTAGACATATATATTACCACCTGGCACTCTCATCTGTCTCATTTTGTTTGTTCATTAAGTATAAAATTAGTACAAGGGGCAATTAGCTTAGCTTAGTATCAAGTCTGGAAGCAGAGGAAACAGCTAACCTGGCTCTAAGCATAGTTGAAAAAGCTCACTGATCAAACACATTATAACGTGTTGTTTAATTCATACGCAATCAGAATTTAATACAAACATTTACAGTTTTATAATGAGATAGATCCTTTTACTATTTCCATTTTCTTGGCTTGAACTCTGAAAACAATATGAGAATGATAATGATCTCCTTTTCTAGCCACAAAGCGAATAACTGTATTTCCCAAAATGTCAAGAAACTTAACTTTACTTGGTTTCTCTTACCTCGTTCCTCTACAAGAAGTGTTGTCCTAGAATTAGCCACACTGCCTGCTACTGTTTAATTATCAGCTGCCACATAATGTGCAGCCTGCACTCCATTTAAGTAGATTTCCCTGCCCTTACTGCTGCCTAACATACAGCTCACCAGCATGGCCAAATGGAGATCCGCCTCATTCATGCATCACAGACACCACTAACAGCATACAGCCATCCCTACATTATTTAACTTTGGATTAATGTAGGTTATTTTCTCTTTTAGACTGCTAAAAAGAAATCTTTTCAATTTTGTCTTTGCTGTGTTGGAACTGCAGTTTACCGAATATTTCAGAAACCAACTCTCTACTATAGCAGATGCGGAAATAAATCAATATATTAGAAATATACAAATACATTAATACATGTTCTCAGCCAACATGGATAACGAGTTACTCAGACTGAGTCTTGAATGAAGGAAACACTGCTGGGAAATCATGACATCCCACTCGTGTCAAGGTAAGACAGTGCACATTACTGTTGCCATAGAGACCCCAATATAACAAACACAATGACAGTGTGACTGTATGTGTGTGCGCGGCAACCATCTGTCACAGCTGTCAATCAAAGTAATCCCATTGCATTGCTGCATAGAGGGAAAAAGGTGAAAATGGAGACGCACACTCAAACACATGAACACACTGTCACACACACACACACACACAACACACTGGGGCTAAAGACATCGCAGCCTGCCTCGGGTTGGACAGTATGTTACTGTATGCGAGTGCGTTCATTATCTAGGCCTGCAGTGTTACTGTAGACTCTGTGGTCATTTTTGGCACGCTGCCAGACCAGACAGGGAGCGAGAAACACATTTTTATGTGTCCTGGGTAAGAATTGGGTTCATAATAATAATTTTTCAAAGGCTAAGCTACAGTGTGCTTTACAACACTAAAACATGATGAAACCAGTTGTATTAAAACACAAAAATAGATAAAACAGAACATATTGATAGATCAGATTAGATCAGATTTACATATTTTAACATACACTATATATAGAATGGTTCCTTTGCAACAGAGTTTTGAATTTAGGCCTTCGGTGCTCTGGTCACTCTTTTGCACAAAAGACAATGAGGGCAAACATTAAATGGAAGGAAAATAATTAAAACTCTACTATAAAGGTGCTTCATGACAGCGAATGGTCACAGTTACACCTGCTGCCTGCTGACATGGACCGTGTCCTGCACTGTAGTTTGAATGTGCAGCAGGGGGGCACAACTGTTATTGGCTCCATCTGATCCTACAACACACTACAGGCTACAGGCTCATGCCATCCACCTATTCTAATGTTGTCAAAAGAGTGGGTTATAGATTGAAAGAGGAAGTTGTGAGCAACATGACACAATTACAGTAGAGAGCCTAAGTCAGTCACTTCCGCTACCTTATTTTGGAAAAAATATGTACAGTAGTCAATAGCTACAGACAACTTATTTTTAGATCCTGTTTGAACTGTGCCCTGAATTACACATAATGATCCATCCATCCATTGTCAACCGCTTATCCTGCGTACAGGGTCAATTTGTCCTGGTTTGTCAATTTAAAAGATAATTCTGTTTGTCAAGAGACAAGTATTGTGTGAAAACCAATGAATCAATGAACTACATCTCTCGTCTCGTAATTCAGAGCACAATTCAAACGGGATAAAAAAATAAGTAGTCCCTTGCCATTGACTACCGTACATATTTTTTCCGAAGTAAGGTCCCATGGTGGTCCACCGCAAGGGGAGGGACTCAGGCTCTCTATAACTAATATGATCAACAATGATTACACCTCAAGCCACGGCGGCAAGTTGTCTAAAGTTTAACCGTCATCAAGTCAGTCATTCACGTTTACAAGAGCAGCAGCTGCGCTCTCTACCCTTGCTGCTGCTGCATACAGCTCTGAAAGTTCTATAGTTGTGCAAAACTCTTTCTAGCAATGACTGATTACGTGAGTGACTGCCACTGGCATTTGACCACCCTGCCTGACTCTGGTTCTGGCAGTGAAATAAAAGGATTGTTCTTTAAGAATTTGCAGAAGGAGCTCAAAGGGAGCAACCCAAAAAACAAGAGTTGAAACGCAGAAACACACACCATTATTGTCGCCATCAGTCAGTGCATGAGATTAAGAGTGTGTCAGGACAAATGTGCCGTTTCTCTGTAATGAGAGAGAAAGAGGGAGAGCAAACAGATTGCAGCACAGCCGGACACAGGCCACAGTGAACGCTAAAATCCTGCCAATAAAACACACGAACACAGCACACATTTAGCCTATGCATGAATATAAAATAAAATCACAGATATGTGAGATTGAAAGAATGTTAAAAAAGAGCTAAAGAATGATTAAAAAAAACCCTCAGGTTTGTTTGTTTTGCCTCCTTTTTTACAGCTCACTTCTTTCTTTTCTATCTATTTTTCTATCAATCTCTCCTATCTGTCCCTGATGATCACAGTTTGATCCTCTCTGACTTTAATCCCAGATTAGAAGACAAATATTCATGTCATGATGCTGTGCCTGGCTCAAAAGATGGTGATATAGACCATGATGAAAACTCTCTTTTAAGGTTTTTTGTTGATGATGATACATGAATACAGAAGATTTCTGGACTGTTATTCACAAGATCTATTGCTTTTTGTCCTGTCTTATTACTGCAGTAGTGTTATTAATGCTTACATTTCTCAGAATTAGGACCATATTTCACATCCCACAAGGTCTTTGTGAAAACATTGTAAAACTTTCACAAAGGGCATTTAAAGGTAAGGTGGAAGAGATGCAATGTTCGTATCTAAAACTTAATTTTCTTAACTGTTGCAAATGGCACTTATTTTAACACTAAATACCATATACTGGAAAGGGTTCAGTTCCACTGGGCTGCAAAGTAAACCAGCTAAAGCAGCCGATATGGCTACTCTACCACAAAGGTGTTAGCCTAAGTAACATCTAGCCAGCTGTTAATAAGTTTGATACAGCATGAAAGGTCAGCCTTGCTGCCAAAGTGCCCCACTGACCAAACATAGCACTGTAACAATAAAATTCCCTGGAGCCTAGAAAGCATTTTCCCCATTCACCACCATTACAAAGGATATGTCTGTAAAACTGACACCTAGAACTGCAGTCAAGGTCAATAATTAGTGAGATTAAAAACAATAGTTATTATTTAAAATATAACTGCATTTTATAAAAGGCTTGATCCAAGTTACAGGTTATGGTTACAACCCACTCATCCACTTTCTATTCCCATCTGTCCTCTGCAGAGAGGCGGAGCCTGTCAAATCTGACATTTAGTGAGAGACAGGGTACACCCTGTACAGGTTGCCAGTCTATTAGAGAGCTGACACATATGGACAGATAACCATTTGCATTCAAATTACCAACTTAGAGTCTTCTGCTCCTTCTTCAGTAAACCACACCTGTATCTTTGGACTGTGTGGGAAACTGGAAACCCACGCAGGCAGAGGGAGGACATGCAGAAAGGCCCCAGCCTGCCAAATAATTCAAATCCAAAACATTTGTGCTGTGAGGCAACAGTGCAAGTCTGTTTTGGGGATGATGTTTTGATTCCTCTGATTTTTTTTATTGTTAACGTAAATATCCAAAAAGAAAGTTAATCATCAGAATAATCATTAGAATTCTGAAGATTATAATTGGGACAAAGCCTCTTCTCCCGTATTTGATGTGAAACACTCAGTGAGAGCAGAGTGACCATGCAGAGAGGCTCAGCACATCTATGAAAACATGAAAAAGGTAGATCCCATTCATAGTTAATGAGGAACTGGCTTGAGCGGCATCCTCCAGCCCCAACAAACCATTTGGCCAAACGCTTCCACCATTAATACTCCCAAAAAAGCCAGACGTAGAAGAAGACAGTCATACCTTACGTACACACTTGCAGACACTGGACCAGCACACACACTTTGCAGCAAGCCAAGGTTATAAATGGTGACCAGAGACAGCAGGCAGTCTGGGAGCTCACAGCATGAGGCCAAAGTCACATCTTTTACAGATTCCACAGGACTAAAATCAGGGTCCACACACACACACACACACACACACACACATATAGACTAGTATACACAAATAATAAAAGTGCGAGAGGGTGATGGTAGCAGAGGTAGAGGAGGCACAGAGGCAGAGAAATATGAGAGAAGAGGGAGAGGAAGAGACAGAGAGAGCAGAGACATAAAACAGAGACAGGGACGAGGGGATGAAGTATAAGAGTCCAGCACCCTTTGAAATATTCATCCTCTCCGGGTGAATAATTGATAGCGTACAGAAGACAGATACATGAAGAATAGACAGACAAATGGATGGAAAGAGAGCAAGAAGGATAAGACACACAGACACACAGACAGAGAGCCTCCTGACTTCAGGTAGTGAATGTACAAATCTCCTGTTTCGTTTTCTCTGTCACCGCCTTCATAGGTTCAACCCAGCACTTCTTTTACTGTCCGCTTCTGCCACACACAGCAGCATGGAAAGCACAAGCCTTTCTTACAAACCTTGTCTTGATATGATAAAATAAGAAAATTACAAAGACAATAAGATCATCCTAATTATAAAATAATGTTTAGGTTTTACCATGAATTGTACTAGTATAACAGACAGAAGATCCGACATCTACCAAAACGTGTTGTTCACTCTCTAAATAAGTATTCTTCAATTCACTAAGGTGCAATGCAATTGGCTACTCTTTATTAGTGTTAATTAATTAGTACTAATTCCATATGTGGTGGCTATATCTGCATCTGTTTTTTAGATTTACAGCTATGACATATTTTTGTTTTAATACACTAACATACTTAATATACATTTGCGCTGTTTTACTTTTTTAAGCAAGACGCACCACAATACAAAACATTGTTAAATTAAAAAATTTAAAAAATGTAACGTACAGTTAGCAATATATAACAATTGCTAATGGATTAGGGACTCTTCCTAAGATACTGTAGTAAGATGGAAAATGTTATATACAGAAGCAATGGCACCAATTTGACTTTCAAATTAGTTTTTGTGAGTAAAGTTTCTGTTTGTATCCCGTGCACTACTATTACATGAACACATATGTACATTCACACTATGGCAGGTGACATTTGCACTGCCAACACTGCAGAGGGAACATATGCAAATGTGTAGTGCATTCAAAACAAAACGAGTCCTTCAGTTAGGGCAGTAACCAAGAAAACTAGTAATGCACCAGAAAGAGGCAGGAACAAAGACTGCTAGCTTAAGGAATACAAATTTTAAAATATACTTACTATACAATATATTTACTTAACCCCTAGTTGCTCCAGAGGTGTACGACCTCTGACATATATAGCAACTGTATGTTGCTATGGATAATAATATAATAATGAATAAATGTAATGATGCCAGCTGACTTTTCAATACCTCAAGTTACAGGCTTTACATTCCTCTGCTGCTACAAAAGTTCTGCTTGCTTTCCGAGTTAACCTGAGCTGTTAGAGTAACACATCCTCACAACTTCCCCCTCATTTCATTCACTTTCTTTCATTTATTTTCTGCTGTGTTCTCTCATCTCTACGAGATGAGGAAAACTCCTTGGCAAGCTTGGACCTTGGCCAACTACATCTCCCAGGAGCCTTTGCCAGAGGCTAGAGGTTAGCTCAACAAGAGGGCTGGACTTCAACTCTCTATAGTGTCACAGTGTACAGCCTTGCCGCAGCTAATGCATCAGCAGATTTAAGATTTAACATGCTTAAATGGCAACAGTAAGAAAATCAAATTACACTGGTGTTAGCTTTTAAGGAGTAACAACACTTATGTGCCCAGACAGCATGCAGTGACACCCAGTGTCTCCTTCCCTGACTGAATTACACAGTCAAAGTTAAGTAGACTGTCCAGTCCCCTGAAACAAATGAAGAGAAAGAAAATGAAGTTAAGAGTTGGACTGAAAGGTCAGTGTGTGTCTTACAGGACAGGATACAAGCATCGTTGTATTGATTTTCTCTCTGCTGTTCCTCCACTACAACAACACAGACATTCACTAACCTCTAGGACTGCACAACAGCGTGGTGACACATTCATACAAGAAAGAAACACGTAAGCACAGCCACACACACAACCACGCACACAAAGACTTTCAGTGACAGCGTCAAGTCAGCTGAGAGTGACATCATTGTCAGTAACAAGAAGACGTACACATGTTTGTGTTTAACTTGACTGTGAGGAAAGTCCACTTAGTGTTTTCTTTCCCTAACCCTGTAATCGTAACCCGAACCCCTCACACTACACGCCATAAATTAGCCTGTTAAAGAAGGGAGAGTTGTCAAGAAGTGACTTCACTTTGCAAAAATCTCCTTTCTCGTGTAAAAATACACACACACGTTTGGAAAAAAACAATCATAAAAATTCACAGGCTTGAAAATCCTCCAAGAATAACACCACTCCTTGACTTTATAGTCTTAGATGACCATATTTAGAAAAAACAGCTCATTGCAGTGACTCATTCAAAAGAACCGTATAATTCACAACAATGCACAACACGATGGAATTCCCTCTCAGGCAAGTCCAAACCTTCCCTGCATCTAAATCTGCCTCTGCAGCCTGACTACACTCAGGCAGTAAAGCGTTTTTTTTTTTTGGCACTTTGCTTCCTTTGGCTTCTCTTATGAATCCATCCTCTGATGAACTTTAATATGCCCAATTACAGGTGATATTATCATCAATCTGTAATCACATTCAATATCAAACAGTAACTCAGTTGAACAAGGAACAAACTGTATACAAATCATGAGTTGAAGACCGTATTGGCACATCTGCTGCTTGTCTCAGCTCTGGCTTTCTTTACTGTAAATCTATTCAATAAAGCCAGATCAAAGGCTTTGCTCTGTTCTGCTGAGAAAGGCCTCTCCTGTTAAATTGTGAATTCATTAATAAAAGTTCATAAATTCATTCTGTGCATGTCTCACATTTGCTTGAGGAGCTGTAAATATTAAAGTAAAAGAAATTTAACGCCCTGCCACAGTGGGACCTGAACTAAAGTTCCTTTTTTAACATCACTACCAGCTGAGTGATTAAAGTGCAGTGCAGAGCAGCCCTGCTAGTACAAAGCAGATATATTTAATGCAAAACATGTATCTAATCTCCTAACATTTTAAAACCTTTAGTTCATCTTCACTGCTGCAATCAAATGTCAGTCATTTGTTGCCTTCTGTCCCAGGTATCAAACCAGACTGCAACGTCACAAACACATTGCAATGCAGATCATTGGGATTTTACATAGTTCACACCACAGGACTAAATGCTCAATTCCGATTTATTGCCCAAATCCATTTTTTTTTATTGACTGTTCACATTATTTTTTAAATGCGGCCCATATCAGACTCATGTGTGAACTGGCCATGGCCTGAAAGTGCCCCACATGCGCAAAAGAATAATACAACGTTACATGCAGCACACTGTCCTACAGAGCAAAACAAAAATTTCATCTCGCTCTGTCCAGTAGCTGCTCAGATGTGTGTGGACTAAAGTGATGGAACTGCCCAGCACTGGCATACCTACAGCCATAGTGTACAGTGCTGTCATAATGCTGTAGAATAAGGTCAGATTCAGATATATTGATGCATAACAAACAAAGTAAGTAGAAAATAGAAAGATAAAAGAAGTACCATAAGTCTAAAAATTGAGAATAAGCTATTTAAATTAAAGAGCTGAACAGTTTGTGCAGGGATGTGCAAAAGTTCACAGTATGACGTTTAAAGAATATTTAAACGTGTGTTAATGTAATGCATTGAGTCAGGAGAGAGACTTTACATTAATATAACGTGTAGTAAGGGGTTAGGGGGTCAGTGGGGGTCCTGGGCCTTGTTGATGAGGCCAGCTACAGATGGGAGGAAATTGTTCTTATGCTGTGAAGTTTTAGTCCTGATGGACCGCAGCCTCCTGCTGCAGAGGGGTGTCTATAAGAGTTTGGGTGCAGGGTGGGAGGGGTCAGCCACAGTCTTTCCTGCTTGCCTCAGAGTCCTGGAGGCGTACAGGTCAATCACTTTCTCAAAGCAAATGATAAGTCTGCCCTTGTCCTTGTTAGTGGCAGCAGCGTACCAGATGTTAATGGTGGAGGAGAGGATGGACTCAGTGATGGTGGTGTAGAAGTGCACCATCACTGAGGTCCTTAGTGATGATGGTGCCCAGGAAGCATAAGGAGGGGCTATCAGATTAGAGATAGATGGTTCATACTGAACAACACCTAGTCCTTGGACCTCTGACTGTCCCATAGGTCGCATGGATTACTGCTGAGTCTGATGACCTTAACTTTTTCAAAACGCAGTGTTTGTAACTCAGTACAATCTCTCACTGAGGATTTCTGTTGTAAAGCTTTGGAAACCAAATCCAAAGCTTTACTACCAATATTTTAAACCTGGAGTATAAGAACTTTTTCTGCCCTTCTGGAGGTGGGAATAATTACACAATCACTGTTGATGCGCGCTTATGATGATACAGGTTGTTAGGTTGAGTAAATGCAATAGCTACATATCCTATTCCAAATATTTTACATATACCAACCTCTCCAAAACGCAACATTGACACTCCTCAGTCCCTTCTCTTCTCTAAGCATACTCCAATGAGAAAAAAACCTGCACCAGTGGTTACCTGTGTTTGTCCTCTGTGCCTAATATGCTTCCGCCCAGTTTGCTGTCAGATCATTAGCAGCCAAAACGCTTCACAAGTGACACCTGTCAGCTACCCTTGGCTTCTATTCAAGTTCATTTACTTCAAATAATTCAACTTCTTTCATTGCAGTTGAATTGCATAAAAAAGCACACGTTGTGTAAAATTGATAGGGTATATTCATTGAGCCCCAGTACCCTTTTTACTTGTAATCAAACGTAATCCAGTTGTAAAGGGGATATTGGATCTGCACACTGAAGGTTGCCTATCATCATATGATGGTCTCAGTTTATCATCTCATGCCTGGCACACAAAGATTAGGACACAAAGGCAGATGAAATTTAAAATATTTGGTCTTGTAATTCAGTGTATTTCGATAATCTATAGTTTTCACAAATCTAGCTCACATCCACAGAGGAAACAGATTAACAATGTTCTGCACAATAACCTCAGAGCTTTCCTGACTCACATACAGGAGCGGTATTATCTTGGCTCTGGCAGTGCATCCAGTTTCCAATTTCCACACCATTTATGCTTGTATTGCGTTCAAACAGTCTTCTGATAAAACAGTAAGTAATATTATCTGTGACACCTCTTGAACGCTGTGCAAAACTCTCACAGTGGATGCAGTGGAAATACACAGAAGACAGCAGCAAAGCTGCATAAAGCCAGTGATGGATAACCAGACAACGCAGAGATGGCGGCTGCATTGTTCACACCAGCAAGCATGCACACACATGCACACACACACAAGGTGCAGGGGTCCCCGAGCTGGGGCCAATAGTGAAGATTGAGAGATCTGTGTGGCGTGTGTGTGTTCATCCGTGTGTGTGTGTGAGAGCAAAAAGAGAAAATGAATGGCCAACAATTGAATAACCTTGACCTTCTCTGAAGATATCCTTTATTAAAAATCAAGAAAATTCCTTCTACTGGGAATAACGAGGGCAGAGAGAGAGAGAGTGTATATGATTGATGTTACAGGGTCTCTATCACCTATATAGTCACGGTCCAATGGCTTTCACACTGCCACATCTTTCATCGCCATCTCGCTCTCGCTCTCTCTCTCTCTCTCTCTCTCTCTCTCTCTCTCTCTCTCTCTCTCACACACACACACATTTCGTATGGATGCTGTACCTCAAATAAGGTCAAAGCAAAGCTAATAGGAACATGGCACGTTTAAATAGAACAGAGTCAACTGACAGAGAGAGGAGAAAACAAGAAGAAATAAAGAAAGCAAGGAAGGAAAGGGGAGAGAATAAGAGCAGAAAGAAAGGGGCAGAGGAAGAAGGAGAGAAGAGGTGGAAGAAAATGCAAAAGAAGAGTAAATAAAGGAAAAGGGAAGAAGAACGAGGAGGGATGAGAAAAGAAATGGATAGAAGAAAACAGACAACTAAAGAGAAAAGATGAGGGAATGGGAAATAAATGAGTTAAGAGGAAAGAAGAAGAGAACTAAAGCAAAAGAAAAAAGAAAAGGAGAGAAGAAAATAGGAAAGAAATGGCGACAGAAAGGGAAAAAGAATAAGAGACAACTGAAAGAAGAGGAAGAAGAAAAGAGGACAGAGGAGAGGACAAAAGATGGAAGATAGGAAGACAGTTTCAGGAAGAAAAGGAGAAAAGTGCAAAGAAAAGGACAGGAAAAAAGGAAAGAAGAACACACACACACAACCATCCATCCACCTCCACTGTCACACACAAACATACAGCGGGCTGCATATCGATGTGGATATCCATACGCATGAGGTGACTTTGCTTTACCCATCTGCCTCTGTGGGATGTTAAAGTCATATTCAAATATTCATCCCCTCATGTTTGAGCAAACAGAGCCTCCTGTACCTCAGCAGACCCTCATCAGTCCCCCAGCTTTAACCTGAAACTAAAGACCCTTCTCCCTAATGACCCTCCCCACTCTAAAGGTTAATCGACTTTATGAGTCAGGCTATTAACTGCTGCCCTGAGGTCTATAAACCTAGGGAAAGTAAAATGTTATACATAGGGGGGACATTTACATAGTTACAGACTAAACTAACACTGAACTGGCCCTGATGATATCACACATGATCACAAGGTCTTTAGGTAAGTAATAGTTTTATTTGCCCACCCTCTACCATATCCAGTGCTTGATGTGGGTCAAGTACTCATCAAGTCTCTTAATAAAAATGTAACCACGCCAAAATGTAAAAAACATCGATAATGTCCTTTAGACGCTGACATCCAAGGAAACGCCGAAAGTACAATTTAGGGATGCACCGAATTTTCGGCTACCAAAATTAATCATATTCAAAATATTTTTAAAAAGCACTTTTGGTGTTCGGCCTAATAAGTCAAAAGACCGAATAAATTTTACCGAACAATTACGCTGACATGTCGACAGTTTGGAAGTACCTGAGAACACAAAAATCGCTCGTTTGTGAGAATACTACTACTACTAATAATAATCTTTATTTGTAGAGCACTTTTCAAAAACAAGTTACAAAGTGCTTTAACAAGTGTAAAGACAATAATACCCAAAAGACAATAATACAAAAACAATACAAGATAAAAGCAAAAAAACATTGAAAAGACTAAAATACACATTTAAGATAAATATAAAATTAGTAAAATACAATAAAATAAAAGGGATAAAATAAAGTCAAATAAGATCGGGAAAGGCTCTCCTTTAAAAGTACGTTTTAAGAAGGAACTTAAAAGAGTTCACTGACTCAGCCGACCTGATTTCCTCGGGCAGGCTGTTCCAGAGCCTCGGGGCCCTGACAGCAAACGCTCTGTCCCCTTTAGTTTTCAGTCGAGGCGATTAAGCTAGCCGCACCTACATTTGGAGTGCGCACGTATTCAAGCCTTTATGGTAAATCCACCGAAACGACCCAGAGCGAGCTGACAGGCAAGTGTTGCAGTATGAGAGTCCTACCTGAGCAGAGGCTGTGAAGTCTTCATGTTACGACATACGAGAATCACATACAACATTATTTATCAAATTTGGTCATACCTGATGAATTTAGCGCGTCTGGTTTTCAAAATAAGGTGTCTGTACATTTAATTTTGCCACATGTAATTTATCTTGGACCCACCCAGCTGCTTCTGTCGCTTCAGGACTGTCCTCCCAAGAAGAAGCATCACAGCATCAGTTGTTTCAGCAAGTACCCCTAAAACCCCATATGTTTACGATCAAGTGAGCGGCCGTAGACATTACGACTGAAGCAAAGGAGGAAGTCAGGTAATCGACAATATGTAGGTAAGAGGTCGGTGGTGGCAGGTTAATTTTCTGTTTCAGACAGTAAACTTTGTGTTTTTTTAAAGCATGGCCACAATCTTTCCATAAACTAAACCACATGTTTATTATTGTAACAATGTTGACCAAGCTCCCCTAACTAACCTTAACAAAACACTTATTTTAACACAAACCCTGACCTAAATCTAACCAGTTAATGATTAAGATCTGGGAATGCAGGTAAAATAGGTCCAAGGGCAAGAAACACAAGCACTCAGATGATTCAACAGGTTATAAACAAATCGACAGTTTAGCCAGATAAGCTAACACTTTATTAGGAGCTAAATCTGAAAGTGAGTGCAACCTCGCTAACAACCCATCCACTGCACAGGAACATGCTGAGAGTTTGGTATTTCAAATATGATGAAAGTTGGGAGTGGGTCTGTACACTGTGCTAGATGTTTATGGTGGATAGTTTGGATAATGAGTTTACAGTTTGCTTTCTTGTCCAAACATGTTTGAATAACCCTGAGATTTATTTACAACTTGTCCAAATGTTTGACTGCTTGCGTTCCCTTAAATTTACTGAGAGACCTTTAGGAACAGCATCGGAATCTTGATACCAATCAACATTAATAAAATTGCGCGACTTCCAAAGATTCCCTTATTTTATCAGCTAAGTCTAACTGATACAGAAAAGAATGTACATTTGCGGATGTAAATCTAATTAGATAGATATAATAGACATTTTCATTCAGGAACGCTGGAGTCCTTGAGATATGTTGGCGTCCAAGATGTTGGAACGATCTCTGTCTGTCTGGTTTAGGGACTCTCCCTCTCCATCACAAACAGGCCAAAATATAGCCTGTAGTTAAAGCAAGAGCCCTGCTGTCCGCCAAATGACGCGTTTTACATCATCTGGCTGAAAGCAGAGTACTTAGGCTTCCATAGAATTTGAATGGAAGGATTTTATTTGCAAATTTACATTTTACATTTTACGTTAAGCATTAGAATATTGTTGCACTTAATAAAGAAGGTGCCATCCTTATATAACCCCGATGAAATAATGTACTTTTACATGGACAAAAGGAAACAATTTTCACCCAGCTGTACATTATAAATCAGTCAAAGAGCAGTGTTTTCACCGGCTAGGAACCAAAAACCATCAGATTCAGTCTTATTACAGAAACAAATGATTCCTCAGCTGGTATTTGAACCCAAGTTGATAAAGTCAGTCAGTCAACATGAGTTATTTTTCAGTCGGAGGGAAAGCTATTCTGTCTTCTGTGTCCTGACACAGCTCGACAGTACATGCATCTCCACTGACGCGTGAGTGTGTGTGTGCAGAAATAGAGCCTTTATTACAGTCTGACAACAGGCCGCCATTATTATAGAGTTTGCACCCAGCCCAGCCAGGCCACAGGCTGATTATACACTGTGCCCTACAGCTGGCAGAGGTGTGTGTGTGTGTTTCGTCTATGTGCCGTTCCACCCCTGTGCTGAGCCCCACCACATGTGGTGTGCATTAAAACACTTTTGTGTGTTACGGGGCTGTATAGCGTTCCCATGCTGACTGAAATCACTATCCCCTGTTGTCAGCCTCTCAGTCACATTATGGGATGGATTCCTGTACTCTGTAAGTACACTCAGAGACAGAAAATCCCTACACCACACCCAACATAGGCTTGTTAAGCTCTGAATACACTCCAACACACGCTGTCTCATACATCAGCCTCTCACACCAACACGTACCACAACACAGAACAAAAACAAAGGACAGAAAAAATAAAGGGCAGTGGTTGAACAAAGCTGTTGTACAGGGACATTTAAACATCACAAGAATATAACTTTTCTAAAATAAGTTGTAATATGAGTCCACAGAAAAGCTGAGTTTGAAAATGAATCTTGTGTTTAATGAAGAGCTTCATGCAAAGCATTTCTCAGCTTACAGAGCAGCTAACTGGGATGCTACAGTCTATATCAGAATGTAAACAGTCACAGTATTCATCTTCTAACCTGACATTTTCTGCCATGTGTAAAGATGGGGTAATCCCACCCCTCTCCCTTCAGGCCTCCCTCAAAAGCCACTCCCCCAAAATACATTTTCATGTGCAATGATTACATAGGCAGAGCGCGCACAGGTTGGCAGGTAGGCAAGTAGATAGGCAGGTAATAATAATAATAATCTTTGCTGGTAGGCCAGGAAATGACTGGACGTGCTTATTACAATCCAGCCACAGATACCAGATTCTTTCACTTTATGTCAGAACTTTACTGATTGCTGTCGAGATGTGAATAGGGTTTCAACAAATATAATAAGAAATGCTTCTAAAAAAATTGCCTGCACCAGCTTTAAGATTTTTACTCATTAAGGTGGGAAAGTACTGTGACCAGACTATCCTCCCACAAAATACGGCAGTACAGGTCATCTGTGCAAGTAGCTTATTATGACCAAATCTTATGTTTATTGTTATATGGCGATGAATATGACAGGAGCAAAGGAGGAAGTCAGGTGAGATATAAAGAGCGACAGTCCACGTGGGAGGGAGGAGGTCGGGGTGGATTGCTGGGTCAAGCACAGCTCTTTCAGCCCTTCACGTTTACGTTATATTAGTTACATTAGTAACTCATGTAACTTAACTTACATACGGAACCTGATTTATTTATTTTAACTAACTTACTTACCCAAACTATGATCTTTTTCTAACCCTAAACAAACTGAGCATTTCACAATGTTAACCCCATGCTTAACATTTTGATTAAGACTGATGATGTTTTGCCTAGTGACATCAAAATTCATGTGGTCAGGATCAGAGCTGCAGGGGAGGAAAGTGTTTATGTACCCGGCCCCAAGGTTTGTAGTACAGCACAGTACGGATTTTAACCTCAGGTACAGGAGGTGGACACGCTAACGAGGAGGCTAAAACCCATGGGCGCTAGCGCCTCTCTTAAGGCGTCGGGGAGTGAGGTTTACTCATTGTACAGCCTAGCCCACTAAACCTCACTCCTATCTGTGTCACGGCACCAATGTAACCGACCCTGTGGTCTGTAGTACAGCACATTCTGGACTTGCAACCTCTTGTACGGGAGGTGGACCCGCTAACGAGGAGGTTAAAACCCATGGGCGCTAAAGTCTATCGCTGCTGTGTCTCTTAAGGCGTTGGAAAGTGAGGTTTACTCACTGCCAGTGTTGGGGGTAACGTGTTACAAAGTAATCTGATTACAATAACGCGTTACAAAGTAATCTGATTACAGTAATCACTATTCACTAATTACTTTTGTCTGTAACCAGTAATGTAACGCATTACTTTTGATAACTTCAGTAATCACATTACAGTTACGAATAACAAAATCATCATGTTACTTGCGTACTGGTTCTTCAACTATCTGCATATTGGGAGGAGAGAAAAATAAATCAAACATCCCTTTTCCTGACCTCACTTTTGACTTTAGCGCCAGTTCGTGAGGATGCAGAAATGGCAGAGCTTCTAAAGACGTCTTTCGAGGGGTGGAAGTATTGTAATAGTTTCGCAAAAGGACAGCGATAACCTCTAGTGTGCCTGTGGAGAGGCTCTTTAGCCTGGGCAGTCTTGTGCTGACTCCGATAAGGAACAGGTTGTCTGACAAATGATTTGAGAGACTTGTGCTCATCAGGTATAACAACTCCTTTGATAAGCATGTCCAGTAAGAGGGAAAAATCTACTTTAAAGCTGTAGTTTGGCAAGTGAGCTTCAGTAAATTTGTTGTGTACGATTGGCCTGTTAACTGCGCAGTTCAAATTACATTACATAGCCTATGCTAAGTTTTTTCTTTGAAGTCTCATCTGATATTATGACGAGGACCAGTGTTTTATTTTTAAAATATATTATTTTCAACAAATTAATATTTGCACTGGTTGGAAGGACAACCTATTTTAAGTTATGTTGTATTATAATGAAATTCCCTATTTAAAAAATAAATGTGTCCAATGAAATGCCAATTAAAGTTCTAAGCATTATAGTTCTGTCCTCTAAAATTGTTCTTCTCTTGACAAATGTTGGGCTGATGTTCACAACTTAGTTGTCAGCTTTGTTAAAGAGCATAAAAGAGAGATCCTGTGTATGTTCTCATTATAATAAGGATTTGTGTTGATCTGGGCATATATGAGGTGTAACTTGTTATTTGGCAGACGGAACTAATTACTTTCAGCAGTGAGTAATGTAGTAAAGTAAGGCATTACTTTTTAAAAAAGTAACTAGTAATGTGTAATATATTACCTTTTTTGAGTAACTACCCCAACACTGCTCATTGCACAGTCTGGCTAGCTACCGTTACACTCTGTGGTATCTTAGGCCATACTTACATCTAGTTTGAGAAAACTAAGACCAACCAATCAAACGTCTTATCTGGCTGACACAAGTCCACGGCTAAGTGTCAACAAAAGCATGTACAAAACATTAAAATTTTATCTGGATATCAGACACATTAACTGATGTTGAGTTGAACGGAAGCCTTGTGAACAGAAAAAAAGTGTTTATATCTCATGGTTTCTTTTCAAGCGCTGAAACCACAGGTGTACAAAATGGTGCAGAGCACAACAATAGCCTCAGGTGATTCAGAGCACAGCTGTAACAAACATGAAGCTCTGACCACGCTACCTGGCAGCAAGTGACAGGACATGACAGAATGACTGCTCGCCCTCAGGCAGAATGTGTGTATTCACCTGATACAAACGTGTGTCTGTGTTTATGACTTTCGCTCATACTCTCTATCTCTATCTCTCTCTCACACACACAAACACACACTCCCTGCCTGAGCGGGCGGTCTGAACATCATGTCAGAGGCAGAAAAAGGAAAACAAAATCAAAGAGGACTGAGAGTTACAAGAGAACATGGGCAAACAACCAAACATGAACACAAATAATCCCGACCCTGCACTCGCTGTAAACATACCCACCCACCACCTGTAGATACACACAGAGAAAGAGACACAAACACATAAAAACACAGAAGAAATACACAGGCACAGAGGGAAGCAGAGCTAGCACATGCTTTAGTGATGAAATCATTTGTGAGAAAACGCAGTTTGGAAGCGAGAGGGGAGTATGTCTTTGGGTGGATTGCAGGAAAAGCATGTGTGCTTGTGTATGTGTGTATCTACTGGGACAGACAGAGAGACATGAACTGAGTACAGATGAAGAGATGAGAAGAGGAAGAGTGAAAAAAAGCAGAGAGGACAGAGAGTAAGGTCTGAATCCAAAGAGATGCTCCCTGCCAGGAAATAACTCCGGCCTCAGCAGAGACCCAGAGGATCATCTACACACAGTCGGCAATCCAAACCTGACCACACACATACACACAATACACTTCCAAGACCGGGATAATAAAGCTGAACATTTATTTTGTGGTTGCTGCAGAGAACAAGTCAGTTCTCATTCACATTTTGGTTAAAGTTCAAGGATGACCAGAAACATGCACAAAGCTTTTTCTAAAATGCTTTTAATGTGAACTCAGTACTTTTATGTGGTTGCTTGCCACAAGAAAAGCTTTCTAGCAAATAAACGTTGTATGGCTTTTGCTGTGAAGTAGCCAGGTGAAGTCTAGAGTGACTGACACTGGGATTAGTTAGAGCATTTCTACAGTGTAGGGCTGACCCCGAATAGTCAAAGGTTTGATGCTTCGACTGTCAATCTCACAGTCGAAGTGTTTGATTTTACATAGAACTACCAGTTTTCTCCCACAATATACATTTCAACGTTTAATGCTGTAAATAAACATGTAAAAAGAATGAAACTTTCAATAAATGTTTTTGAAGTGCGTTTAAACCACACAAAGAATATTATATCGTTTTTAAACAGCTGGCTACTTGAAATAGACCCGCGAGGAAACGCGATGTGCATGCAGTTGTTGGCAGCACGGCATGCACGCAAAATTCTGCACAAGACCGGTGAATGACAGGAGAGAGAGAGAGAAAATATGGTCAACAATAGGCCTCAGTATAGCTTCGGCTCGCAATCGCCATGCACAAAAACCCACATTCGACTCTCAGTCGACTAAAGGCAGTACTTGACGATTGTGATTCAACTATGTAAATCCTTCGTCGGGGAGAATGGGGACAGACTACAACAGTGAATTGGCAGGAGAACAGTTGCACACAGATTTGGTTGGCGGATAATTTAATAGGCATGGTAGGGACATGTCCTTACTCATTTTCAGCAACTACTGAATTGTCTCTAGCAATAATTTTGATAAAAACAACTGAATATTACCATTGTTGTCCGTCAATGGCTAGTCAGTGTGTAATGTAACTACGAGTATAATGCATTATGCCTCCCCCCTCACATGCCACACAGTGGTTTGGTCCATTGCCTACCTTTATAAGACCCTCAGCGACTTTATTTCTAAAATGCGACTAGTGACAAATCTTGTGTTATTCAGACTATCAGGAAGAAAGTGAGAAATATACAAATATACTATATAAATATATATTACGGCCTCTTCAAAGGTAGGGAGTCACCAATTCTTTACCTTGTTTACCATTTAATGCCAGTAAGACTGAAAGAATTATACTTTGGTGCTAATGGTTCGTAAAATGATTGAACGATTGGACTGTGGACATTGAGTTTAAACATTTTTATTTGTATGTGTGATTTTTAGCAGCTTAGAACAAGCTCAAGCAGGCGACCCAGTGGGATTTAAAGGTTTAGTATGTATGTTTTAGTGCCATCTAGTGGTGAGTGTTGCGAATTGCAACCAGCGACTTACGATGCCATCACGTGCTCCTCCTGGTTCGTCCCATTTCCTGAGTTGTGAAGTCATACTTCCGATTTCCGTGTGTGTTCATGTGCTCTTTAGTTGGAATGTGGAATCAACATGGACACTACTGCAAAGATGTGTTGGATTATCATTATCAGAGCTTATAAACAACACACAGACATCTAGTTCACTCTGCATGGGCAGCAAACTAACCGTTATAGCCATATTACAAATAACATGTTTGCAAAATATGTATAGGCAATACGTGATTTTGCTCAAATCAAAGTTCTAGATACTTATTTTTGTCCCATGTACACTTTATTTCTCTTTTTGCAATAAAGATTTAAGGAGGAAAAAATTATTATGATTATTCCGACAACACCTGAATCCACCATAAGTCACCCCTCACCCCTCCCTTTCCGAGCGTGCAGGAGAAGCTACAGTAGTCGACATGCTCTGTCGGGTCTCATGCTAAATAATACGTGTGGACCTCCATTTGTCCAAATATCTCTTATTTTCTTATTTCTTATAATCCAGTCAACTACTACAATTAACGTTACTTCTTCTTCTTCTGTATTAAATGTAGTGACAAAACGCACTCTGTCGAGCAGTTTGTCCATTTAGGCTACTGTAGAAACATGGCGGCGCAACATGGCGACCTCCATGTAAGAGGACCCGCGGTGTATGTTGATAGAAATGGCTCATTCTAAGTTAATAAAAACATAACTGTTCATTATGTAAGGTCTTTATACACCACTGAAAACATAGTTCTGGATATTATATTGCATTTCTGTCAATAGATCCTCCTAAATATTACATACTGGACCTTTAAGAGGTTTTATGTATGTATGATGTACATCCAAAGAACTTCTATAAAAACCGCACCAGGCGTCTAATTGAGACCTGTTTATTTGTCAAAACGTGCAGCCACACCAGCCCAGTTAAAAAGGGACAGGTATCGAAATGGGACTCGGCTTTAATTCAAGTTTTACGGTAAATGAATTTTCGAAAATAGGTCTGATTGGAAAGGGACCCAAGAACAGTCAGTCTCAGTCCAAAATAATCCAAATGGTAATTTGACCAGAATGTGGCCAAAGAGAATAAAAATTATGCACTACAAATTAAGTAGCAGTCATGGCTGTAAAGCGATAGAACTGCACTTCAAAATTCACACTCCGGCCTCAAAAAACACATTTTCTTCTGTGGTAATTATGATGCTCACACCTTCAAAACTAGCAACGGTGTTTGAGTGACATCTGTGGCGCAAGTCCTATATCATTTCCCAATGTAAGCAATGCCATTATCATTTCATGCAATTGATAGAGTTTGAAAGTGCCAGATGAGCTAAGAGACCCGCAGATTTTAGATATTCATAACAAACATGTCTTGAAAAAACAAATAAAGAAAGGACCAACATTGCTGACACTGTAATGCTGCACAATGCTGGGAACAAAGATAGACCGAAACTCTATCAAGCCACAGTCAGACTGTAAGAACTGTTCAAAATCTGTAGTCTCACTGGGAATCACTTCACGTTCAGGACTTCCTATAGAAGTGAATGTTATCAGTTATACAAAAAATAAAATGTTCAGTCCAGTATCATATCCATCAGTTCAGCTGTAAGCCTGATACAAAAACACCTCATAGCCTGATAATCAGCCAGATATGCTTTATCGTTAAAGTAATACTGAGCTTGACACACACTTGGCTAATGAGCCAACTTTGTCCTCCTTAATATTTATACCCTAATGGAAGACATTTTCCGTCAACACTTGTCTTATTATCTTGTGATGGAGGGACATTTACCACAAACACCAATCTGATTACTCGACATCCAATAAAGGAGGTAAATGGTGAGTGTGTGTGACAGGTAGTATAGGCTATACACACGCGGCCAAATGAGTACTTTAAAGTATTTCAGACTGCATGAAACGACTGGCGATGTATTCCTTCATATCTGTATAAACCAAAGAGTGTAATTGAGTGGTGAAGAGTTTCATACATTATAGAAAATGCCCTATTTAAGCAGTGAAGCTTGATGAATTGTACTAACTATTTTTGACTAGGACACTTGTCCCGCTGTTTGGATGATGTTGGTCATCAGTTGATTGGACCATCTGTTCAAGGCATTGGTCCAGAGCAAGTATGCCAGATGTCTTTTAAATTTATTGTTGCTGTTGACTTTGGTATTCTCCTGGCATTTAGCTCCACCATGGATCCAAACCTCCAATAATTTTTTTCAGTAACAGTATAACAAATGTTCAATAAAAAAAAATCAATAACTGTTTGACTTTATTCACTTGAATCATACATGAATTAGGACTTAATTTTTTTTCATATTTATTTTGTTGAGGAAAAAGGACTCAAATGTTTTTACTTAATTTTACTAGTGCACATTTGTTGACAAAGATTTTATCATAATTGTTTTGAATGTTCAACCTCAGATTTGTGATCCAGTTATCCACTGTTTGGCATCAAACGTTGACCATAAAGAGGAGTTTAAACCACAATTAACCATTCACCATCACTCAGGAGCAAAAATCAGCCTTTAAACTCAAAAGAAATAACGATTTGATACTTATTGTGATAATTATCGATATAAAAAGATATGAAAGTTTTTATCACGATACCATTTTTGGCCATATCGTCCAGCTCTAGGTCAATTCACCATTTTTAGGATATAAACTTTTGAGGAATTCGTGATTGTGCTGACACAATGACCTGTCCTCGACTCCCTATTTTGATTATTGATTCACCTTCCTTCTAGTGTCACTCTCACACTGACCGGATTTCGTTTCACCTTCACACACACTACCCCATGTGGAACGGAGCGAGACGTCATTAATCGACTCACCTCTTTTGCTTTGTGCAGAGTTCAGTCTGATTGACATGAGGTTATCCAGTGTCCAGCCAGTTAGAGAGAGGGGTGGCATTGACCTCTCATTCTGGGAATATCTTTTAAATTCTTATTTTCTAACTGCACGATAGTAATACAAGCAGCAGAGAAGGAAGGATGCTGTTTGGCTGCAGGGAGTGCACAGTGACTGAGTTTAATGACAGTAAAATGTTTGATAAAACCTCTATAATTTACTTTGTGGACGGCTGCTTCTGGCCTGCTGACCATGCTAGCCTCCATATTTAACATTTACAACCATACCTTAGTCTGGATTCACTTATTAATTTTTTTGATTACATGCCCTCTAATACAATACATCTACTATCTTACAACCAAGTAGAATCATTGAAATTTTTAACATTCATTAAAGAAAGAATAATGTGTCTGTTATATTGCCATTTTGAGTAAGCTATTGCTGAAGAACAGGTTTTGATCTCAAGTAATCTCAAGTTGATATACAATAAAATTAAATTATCCCCATAGGAGCACTTTGGTAAAAATATTCCCTAGCAGGTGAGACACACCGGTTACGTATAAATAATCCATCAAAACCTGTCGATTAACTAATCACTTAACTGTAATAGTGAAAGTATTCTGGTCATAATTCATCAGCTTGGAAAACAAAATGAGAAAAACAGCAAGACTTCTCATTTGAAGACTTTTTTAATGCCTTTACAGATACAGTGTCAGTGGGACTCGCTGTCCCATGATGATGATGTCTTAAGAACAGAGCTTTCCCATCTCTCTGCAACCTCTACAGCCTCAGGGAGGAACACAGGGGGTTATGATTCATGTAATACACCCACCAATCTGACTGTGTTTATGGGTGTGTGTGCTGCACTTGCTTTTGCTCTCATCATAGCAGGATTAACACACACTGGACAGATGGCCGTCCGATGCTCCGCCCTCGCATACACTGCTTTCCCACACACACAATAAACACAAACGCACCCTACAACTCGGCACAGCGCCGTGGCAACTTCAGTTCACGAGCTGTGTCATCATCACTGCACCCTGCCTGAGGCTTAAACACAAATAATCACACACACGCACACGGGCTGAAGCCTGTGTCAGCAGATGATGACTGATGTCAAAAAAGCACTCTATTCTGTCTCCACTCAGCCCGTCTCCCACTAAAACACCCATGTGGTTGTTTTGTCCTTGAATGGCTTCCTCCTCTATCTTTTTCAAGCATCACAGAGCCAGCAGGGTTGATATTTAGATGACTATAACTGTAATTTTACTGTAAACGTAATGAGTTTGTTCTGAGATAACATGTTTTTAGATATCTCCTGCTGGCTACAAGACCCAAACCTTCCCTTCTTCTGAAACGGTTTTCTAGTCACAGTTTGTGTGTTGTGTTTCTCACAAACTGACATCAACCTCCAGCTTCAATTTGATCACAACATTTTGGCACAAGTAAAGCTCTGACATCATTTTGATGTGTTTATTTACAGATGGAGGATGGGGATAATATGTAGTTTAACAAACTTTTCTTTTCCACAAGACTTCACTATAGTTTGAGGGGGATTTAGACAAATACCAAAAATACAATATTTCGAAAGAGTGAAGGACTTGAAAGTAAAGGGCGGTGGCGTCGGAGAACGTCAATACGTCCAGTCTTATTTCAGCCCAGTATCCCTATAAATTATGTCCAAATTGAATGATTCTGCACCTCCCATTTTTCAAAGCTGCCCTTCAGCTGCCCTTCATGTTGCGAGGAGGAAATTCTGGGTATGGAGGTTGGAGCATGGGCATGAAGCATGTTGGACTTTCATGTGGGAGACCAGAGTTCACTTCTTGTGACAGACCAACAATTAAAGTTGGCCTTTTTAACCCTAACCATGGTCTTTCCCTAACCTTAACCATACTGCAGTTGCTATGGGCAGATAATGTAGAAATTTAGAAAACACTGTCATTTAACATTTTATGGTATTTTGCAGAATGGTCTAATCTTGATGGTCTTGTCTAAAAACCTGTGCATTTCCGGGCATTAACGAGCATCAAAGCTTCAAAAAAGCTTAAATTTGATCACAGATCAGTACATCCCAGCTACTGTGCCCTGACTACTTATTATTAGTGTCAAATGATGCTAATTAATGTGACGCAGCATGTGTGTTGCACTTTTACTGTCATACATTTCATATACACAACCATCTGACAAACATTTATGTAGCCATTTACCTAATTAGCAATAAGGTATATGGAAAAACAAGGGGATGAAACCTTCTTTCTTTGTTTTCCTCGTGACCTTGCTGCTCTGACATTCGGCCTTTGTGCCTTCAAAATAATGTGTCCTTGCTCCTAAAGGTTTGAAATTCCAGGCCTTGCTGTAGGGCTGGGCAATAAAACAATAATAATTACCACAATATAATTTTCTTCAATAACAAATGTTTAATAAATGTTTGATTTAATTTGTTTCAATCATGGACAAATTAGCACTTAATTTTTGTATTTTGTTTAGGAAAAGTGACTGAAAAAAGATTTTACTTCATTTCACTTATGCATATTTGTTGAAAAAAGATTGTTGTTTTGACCTTAAAGAAAAGTTTAAAACCACAATTAACCATCTGGTTTCTTTAACTTTCACTCAGGAGCAAAAATCTGTCTTTGAAGTTGAAAGAAATACTGATTTGACATTTATTGTGATAATTATCGATATTGAATGATATGAATTATTTTATCGTGATAACATTTTTGGCCATACTGGCCAGCCCTAGCCTGCTGCAGTCCTATCTGAGTTTACCAGAAAGTCACTGACTCCAATTTCTGAACCAACAAGGGAAATGCTTCATGACAGTCACACTGCTGCCACACAGAAGTGATGTGGAGAGTTGAAGGGGGACCATAATGGGCTCCAACGTCATGTAATAGGATTTCAGACCCACCATAACATCTAAACTGCACTCACAGTATTAGTAGACAGATTAAATCAGACATGTAGTGGAGGGGTTTAATCCAAAACTATAATCCCATTTTGGATATAAAAATAGTACTTTATGTATTTATATATATCTTTTCAAAGAATTAACAGGTAGAGTATAATTTTCACTCCACTAAGTCTTCTGACTGACTTTAAGAGGTGTTACATTTTTAAAACCCATCTTGCTGTGGGTTGTCTGACCTCTTGAGTCGCATCAGTCCATTTATCAGACTCCTGTGTGATAAATACGGCTTACTCGGCTTCAGTTGTCTGACAGACACAAACCTCCATTGTGGCTTCTGCACACTGAGTGATTGCTTAATAACAACAAGCCAGCAAGGAGAGAGAAAAGATTTCTATTTATTCTTTCTTTCCTCTATCAATTAGCACCATCAACATCCTTTTCCAGAAGCCCCCTGCCGCATCTCTGCAGGGAGATAATGACTCAGATTGTTTGATCAGTGTGAGTTCATTTCACCGAGGCCTCCAGTGTTTCTGGCTGCCTGCACTTAGCATGCAAGAGTCAAAGTGAGATTAATGCAGCGGTCTATCCTAGCAAAACCTTGGGCAAATAGATTCACTTTGATGTGCCGCATTAGACAGTTTGGTGTGAAAGTGCCAGACGCCACCTACAAGTTTGTGTACAAGTGCTTCACAGCCTCCTCTACACCTTGAGGTTAATAGAGGAAAAACAGGAAACCTATTTAGTCTGATAAAAAGCTTCTACCTGAATGTGTCGCTTCACTGCCGTAGTCGACATCCCTAAAGGGTGAGGCAGTGTGCAAACTTTTATGATTTGTTCTAGATGATTCTGCCAGGCACCTGACTTATGAATGTGTGTGAAGCCACAAACCATTCTTACCTTATATATAATATATTGCAGATAATGTAACCACATAAGTTTTCTTTCAAAAAGTTGACTTGCTTTCTAAAGATTTCCAACAGCTGCTTTACAACAGAAACAACTGTATGGTGTCCTTTCAACACCCTGGGAACCCCTTTAGTGTCATTTTTTGGACGTTAAAGCTCTGCGGTCAAGTTAGCAATGCTTAGCGACAATAAATATGCAACATCCGGTTACACTTTCAAAATAAAACACTAGCATTTCCAAACATCGCTATTTTGAAACTGCACGTTATAAAAGGTGTGAAACGTTCCAATTTGGTTAGGTTTAGGCACAAAACGTACTTGGTTGGGTTTAGGCAACAAAACTACTTGGTTATGGTTAAGAAAAGATCATGGTTTGGGTTAAAATAACTACGTAGGTCAGTTAAAATGTCATTTGCGTAACTTAGACAGATTACGTAACTTCTGTAACTTAGGCAATTTACGTAACTTTTGTAACTTAAATAAAACTATTTAATGTTGACTTTTTGTTTCACAAGGGACACGAACCACGGTCTCCTGGTTCAAAGTCCGGGGTCTGGCCCTCCATCCACCACAACCACCTCCACCCACTACAGGGCTTCCCCCACAGCGTTGAACTATGACGCTATCCCAGTTCGTTACAAACCGACGCTGATGGGTCTTGACCATGCGTCCATATGTGATGAGTTGGGGAGTGAGAACGGGTTGTTCAAACAGGTTAAAATAGCAGATGTTTATATATAGTGCCAAAGCGGAGGAAGGAGTCAAGTTTTTACGGCACGCTGAAAAGTTACCGAGAGGAGATCTGAAGGATCTCTGAACGTACTTGCACTTGATTTTGACAACACAGACTGGGGTTTACATCCGATCTCCTGCCAGTCATTGCTGGTTCCACTTCTTCCAAACAAAGCTCCACTAAACAATATTTATTTAATGGATTAAATTACTCTGTGTAGTGTGAAATATGTCGCTCAAAGTGATTAACCGACAGAGAATTAATAGCGACTCTTCAGCTTGAATTAGCTTTTTCGATTCTTTTAGCTCATTGTTTAGGTTTAGACTTTGCATAAGTCTCTCATCAACCTCTAATTTACCATTTTCAGCAAACAAGTTTTAATAAACCCACTGCACGCAACCTGCCCAGCACCAACAATAGATAGACAGTAAGAGACAGGCTGGTGAAGAAAATGGAACACCAAGTATGCAAAACTAGTAAATGTTACTTCAAAGCGCGGGGTAGTTCCAGTCGGCTCAGAGGCATTGCGAGGCTACCCAGCCGACCAATCACAGAGCTTACGGTCTGCGCCGACTCGACGTGTAGTTACATTTTGGAGGAGGTGCAGGTCAGGCGATCACCTACGCCGTCGATTTGACACAGAAGTATAAATTGCACTTTAGAGTTAACACATTGCTGTCACAGTAACAACTTTATACTGCAATAATATGTCACGGCTATGTGTTGGTAATCTTCTCTTCCTCTGCACCCAGTGGCCAAAAACCAGTTACGTTTTAGTTTGGTTATATTAACCAGACCTTAATTGTAGGGATGCAAAAAAGAAAAAGCATCTATATACTGAAAGTTGTTGTGGGAGACAAACATAATAGGGAGTCCACAAGGCAGGGAAATAAATGAATCATTTAGCATCAGTGTTGTGTTTGAGAAGGCTTGGACAATGACTGTCCAACAAATACAAGGAAGGCTGTTGTGTAACAAATGACATAAACCACTACTGGGCTGGTAGTAAAGAAAAGAAAAGATAGATTGTAAGAGAAAATGATTTTTTTCTTAATTTACCAAATAATCAGATTTTAAAGTACAGCGTTTGGGGCTCCTGACCAATCTTCTAATTATCACCACATCATCACTTAATTCTCCATATCTGGAGAGAGATCAGACTGAATTATATGTGTGTTTTTGTGTGTTAGTGTGACTTGTGTGTGTAGTTTGTATGTGAGAACAAGCAAGAGGTTATCTAGTCTGGACAAAGAGAACGAGGGCAGCAGAGAATAAACAAAGATAAAGAGAAAACGATATTGGAAAACAAAGGGTGAGACTGAGGACCAGTGAGACTACACATAGCACCAATACCTTAAATCAATAGACAGAATCTACTCTCTATGTCTCCTTTATTGGATCTGTCTGTGTGGATATGAGACACAACAGTGTGTGTGTGTGTGTGTGTGTATATGTGTGTATGTGTGTACATGTGTATGTCCCAACTGCAATCCAGTGGCCACTGAGGCTTTAGTATTGAGTATTTTCAGGGCACAGCAGTAATATTGAAGCACAGGTCCTTTTCTCTGGTCCACTGCTCTCCAGTTCTATCCTGCCCTGTCCTCACTAATAGACACAGCTGATGTAGCCACAAGTACTGTGAAGCGCTCAGATAACACAACTATTTGGAGCAGCAGTGATTCTACAATATTGGTTGTTGACAGGGAGATTCATCTAGTTCACAATCCTCAAAATAACCTCCAGTAGATAATAAACTGAGCCTAATACAAAAGCATGTTTTCATGAAAGAAAGGAGAGAATACTACAGACTGAACTGGGTCAGAAAGTCCAGAATTCATTTGCTTTCAGGACCACCATTACAAAAAAAAACTACATTGAAAACTGAGGCCAGGACTCAAACTGCAGACAAGGTGAGTTACTATTCTTTAAGCCTACAGAAGCTATTTTTACAGTATCTCACAAAAGTGAGTACACCCCTCAATAGTTGATTAAATCTTTTCATGTGACAACACTGAATAAATTATACTTAGCTACAATGTAAAGTAGTGAGTGTACAGCTTGTTTAATAGTGTAAATTTGCTGTCCCCTCAAAGGCTACGTTCAGACTGCATGTTATGATCTTAGTTTTGGGTTATGTTTGTGTTGTATTTTTCCCTGTGTGTTTCTGGTTTTGCCATTGCTTCATATGTCTATCTATTTGCCCCGGTTTCTCTCGTTCCTTGTCCCTAGTTATTTATGTCTTGTCTGTTATCTTAGGTCTTAGTCCTGCATTTTAGTTCTTTGCCTCAGTTCTTAGTCCAGTGCCTTAGTTCATGTTATTGTTAGTTTTTGTTCATCCGCATGTTTAAGTTTTCTTAGTATCTGTCCTGTCTTTTATCTTAGTCCTTGTTCCTGTGTCTCCATGTAGTCCTGTCCATGCTCTGATTTTGCGGTCTTTCCATGTTTGTGTTTTACTTTGGTAGCTCTAACCTTTTGTGTTCTTGTGTACTTTACTTCCTGTTTTATTTTGTAATCTTCTGTGCCTGGTGTTCCTGTCTAGCTTTGCTTCCTGTTCCGTTCTCCTTGATGTGATCCACCTGTTTTATGTCCCCGCCCTGCTCGTTTGCCTCACTACTTAATGCCTGTGTTCTGTTCAGTCTGTGTTGGTTCATTGTAGAGTGTTGGTCTGTTGCCTGAGTCTGTTCCTGTTGTTTTTGGACCTCTGTTTCATTTGCACCCCTTTGGATTCTATTTGGACTTAGCCACAGTTTGTAAGTGTGCTCTCTCTTTGTTAATAAATCTTTGGACTATATCAGCTTAGCTCTGGTGTCCTGTGCTTGGGTTCTCAACCTGCTCAACCACCTCTACTGCACATAACACTGCAGGCCTTAATGCTCAATTCCGATTTGTTCCCCAGATTTTTTTGTTTGCCAGTTCACATTGTTGTTTAAATGCGGCCCATATCAGACTCCAGTGTGAATTGTCCACGGCCTAAAAGTGACCCGCATGCGCAGAAGAATAACACAATGTCAGACACAGCACAATGTTGTACAGAGGTAAATAAGGAGCAACAGATGTTCGCTCCAGGTAGCTTCTACTTGCTAACCCTCCCACTTTTCACGGAAGACTCCCGTATTTCATTGTCCTCTCATGGGTCACATTTCTCCTGAATTACAACTAGTGTTCAAAACTTTCTGTCCTTTTCATTACGGTTCTGGCGTTGTACAACGCAACTCACTCTCTCTCCTCTCTGTTGTTGCTCTCACACTTCCTCATAGTTCAATATGGCACCTCATGGCAAAGAACTCTCTGAGGATCTGAAAAAAAGAATTGTTGCTCTGCATAAAGACGGCCTAGGCTATAAGAAGATTGCCAAGACCCTGAAACTGAGCTGCAGCACGGTGGCCAAGACCACACAGCGGTTCAACAGGACAGGCTCCACTCAGAACAGGCCTCGCCATGGTCGACCAAAGAAGTTGAGTGCACATGCTCAGCGTCCTATCCAGAGGTTGTCTTTGGGAAATAGATTTATGAGTGCTGCCGGCATTGCTGCAGATGTTGAAGGGGTGGAGGGTCAGCCTGTAGGCTATACGCCGCATACTGCATTAAATTGGTCTGCATGGCTGTCGTCCCAGAAGAAAGCCTCTTCTAAAGATGAAGTTAACGGCCCCAAACACACCTCCAAGACGACCACTGCCTTGCTAAAGAAGCTGAGGGTAAAGGTGATGGACTGGCCGAGCATGTCTCCAGACCTAAACCCTATTGAGCATCTGTGGGGCGTCCTCAAACGAAAGGTGGAGGAGTGCAAGGTCTCTAACATCCCACGGCTCCGTGATGTCGTCATCGAGAAGTGGAACAGGACTCCAGTGGCAACCTGAGAAGCTCTGATTTATGACTTGGATATTGACTTGAACACTATTTTAAAAGGCAAAGAGACTGGTTTTAACTCCAACATGACATAAATTCAGCATAATGCACACATGCAGTGGGCTGCACAACAAAAAGTAATCCACTCTTACATATCATGCTATACTATGAACAACACTGGCAGGATCCCTTAATGCAGGCACAAGCAATGTTGCATTAAATAGGAACGGTTTTGTTCACGTTGGTGATGTCATTGAGGTTCAACCAAACCACAGTAAAAACCTGTCGCCTGTAGCTTTTTATCTAACCAGCTCACTGTTACTGCTGCTTCTTCTTTTACCCTTACCTGCAATACTCAAACCCAATGCACTATTACCAATGCATTAGCATGGTCTCTAAGATCTGTGACCATTGTTGTACTTTCTGCTGCTTCACTGTAAAAGCGTTCAAGTGGTTTGCTGTTGTTGTGCCGAAATTTTGTTTCCCCAGCAATTTGTGCTTCTCCTGATTTTATCCTGAATCACACAGAAGCCCTATCATACTCGATATCAGCTTGATAAGATAAATGAAAACAAATCAGAAATCAGTGAGGTTGCTACCTGGTAGATGAACATGGGAACAGAAGAAGCCACGATACCTGATTGCACAGTATATAATAGCCAGTAAAATGTCTTGTCTTTAAAAATTAGCTGATGCATCTCACTGGGCTTTTCCTGCAAACAATAAAAATTGGCCCAAATATAGATTTTAGGCTTACAATGTGTTCATTCAGACAGCTCTTCTACCTTTTTGAGAGAACTGTGCAAAATGTCATGGGGTGTGTGCATGTGAGAAGTGCTCAGTATTACTGGACACTATCTTGCCACTAGGCAGTCACAATCAGAAAAGCTTCTCTGCCGTATTGTTTGTCTGTTGTCCATCCTACAGCCTGCCCTGTTCACCGCTCTCACAACAATCACATCGACTGAGAAATCGATACAGTACTCCAGAGAGAAAATCAGACTGAAGTCCTGCCACCTCTCCGTCTTTACTTGTGCGGACCAGGTTATAGGTGATGGTGACAAAGTAATGCCATCCTCTCTGGAGGGTATGAGAGGTGATTAATGCCACAGCAGAAGAAGAAGGGAGGGGGATCTGATGATTTGAGCTGCTCTCTCCAAATAGCTTCAGCACATTTTGAAGCCACTTCTCTTGTAAAAGTAAAACATGAAATCTTTGAGTAACTTCGTCTATTAGTCCCATACTCACACACTCTCATTGTGTGAGTGGTCTAAATTATTTTCTCCAGCTGTTAGCCTTTTTCAGATTATATTTTCATTATGATATTCTGACACTGGTTCAATCAATTCTTGACTGTCTGTTTCTGCAGTGAAAAAACACTGGGACACTCTTTAAAAACACATTTCACAAGTTAAATGTGTTTTAAAGAGTGTACCAGCCATCAGAAACTCCTGTAGGTTAAAATAGGCTAACTCACTAGCCTAGTAACATTAAAGTAACATTATATACCTTATACCTAGATTTTGTCATATTTCAGCCAAATAAAGTATATCTCAAACAATATCAGAGGCAAAACATCCGTCATGCAGTTTCTGAATCCTGATTTATTTTTAAAGAGCAACTGCTAGATGGAAGCCAAAGTAGGCCTTTTAAGCTTGTGTGTAGTACTCTGAGTGACAGTGAGAGAGGCAGTCACACCACTCACCGCAGACAACAATCTGCAGTCTGGGCATTAAAATTACATGTTGTCATATTTAGAAAGTGCTTTGCACTCTTATATGAATTGAACCAGTTTAACCTGTGCCGTTCCTTGCACTTATCTACAATGTGTTCAGACATATGGATGACTTATATCAACTTCTGGAGATTTTCGCTTTTGATGTACACAGACAAAAAAAGTCAGCTTTCGCAATTTCCAAATGACAAATCAGACAGCAAAAGTTACTAGAGAACAAGAAGGTGTTTGATCTTTGTTTATCTGTGGCATTAATTGCCCCTCATACTTTCTGACAACAGAGACAGGTGACATCCAAAGGACTTTACTACAACAAAGACAAAGGTGCATCTAATGATATGCACTTACTCACTGATCACAGGTAAATTACCAGAAATAAAAATGCACGGGATCCCAAAATAGCAGTGAGATAACTGAAATGAGGTTAAATAGGCCTACTACGGATAAAAATGTATGTATCAACCTGCTATTCACACCCACTGGTTCGAACACCTGATGTCAGTTCAGTTTTGGACTTTCAACACAACACTGATAAAAATAAAAACCTAAGATGTGAACTCCTAAATGAATGTGGCAGATGTCACATCAGTAACCAACTTACTTGAATCTCCCCTGACAGTGCTGGCACTGATCCCCGACCCATCCGTGATCACACACGCAGCTCCCGTTGATGCACTTCCCTGAAAAACATTTTTTATCGCAGGACTTAGAGGACACAGAGGAGGCTTCCGTGTGAAGCACGAGATGAAGCATCACAAATATCCCCAGGTATGTTTTCAAGACGTCCCGGGCGCTCCTTTTGGACGACTTCGTCCAGGTGCATCTATGCATTCCACCAACATCATCCATGATGGACGCGCAGTGTCTTTTTGAGATGCTGCAACCCCGAAGCAGAAAACGAACTGTCACCTTATGCTATGAGGTGATCTGCTGTCATCAGCAGTGGTGTCGGTAGGCTCAAGAAGCCTACCTGTGACGCCAGTGGGAAAGGCGCAGGAAAACAATAATTACGCACTGTCAGAACATACCGAGCGCTGTGGAGAAAGCTGCGGGACAGGACAAAGACAAGAAACTTTGATGGAAACAGTTTCGAGCTTAAAAACACTGTAAACGCATTTCCAATCGGTCTCATCCGTTCCGAGCAACACAAACATCGAAAAACATGTTACGCGCTCTGCGGCGCGTCCTCAAGTCTTCCAGATAACTTCCACTGTGGTCAAGGTTCCGATGTAAACACACGACCGCGACCGGATAATGCTGCCTCAACGTCAAAGACTGTAATCCCGGAGATAAAGCAAAACCACGGATTTCAGATCATCGTCGTGCGCTGTTCTCTTTATTTTGAGGATGTACTTCCAGACAAAGACGTGCCCTCTGCCCGGGTTTGTTATCAGAGGATGCGCCAGTCGTAGCTCTCCCGGAACGGCGCTTCTATCGACTCTGTCCGTTGTCGCTCTCCGGCCCCACAGCTGGTTTGCGACGGGGAAACTCTTGCACAAAGCCCTGAGCATGAGCAGTACGGTCACACGGTTAAAGGGGCAGTGCCATTTAAACGTCAACGGCATGCAGCAGGCACGGGCTCCGTGCAGACAAAGCCAGGGACATTCGCCTGCAGCATGGTCTCAATACGTTTCCCTATTGGCAGACTACACAGAGAAAAGTACTAAAGGGGGATTTATCTATTTTATTATTATACAACCAATTCAGAAATGAGTTAAATAGCAGCATGATCTTAGATAGATAGATAGTTTGATGGTTTTGATGCATTTTTAAAATACAATCCCTCCACCAGGGCAGCGGGAATCAGAAAACAGAATCTGCTCTGTTGGTCATAATCCCTTGAGCTGCTACAGGTTCTGTGACTTTCTCAGAAGCCCTTCAGCAAGCTGTATGCATTTTCTAATATTTCTGTGAAGGTTCTCAATCGTTCAGGTCATAGTATCCAAGGATAGTATCCAGTTGCCCTTGATTTTATCCTTCCTTGGATCTTTCAAATATGTTACATGCAGTAAGAGTTTCATCCATTTTCTGGTTATTAAAGAAATTTTAAAAGTCCTCTGGGAAACGTTCATTTTTCTGGGAAATGCTGGATATTCTGGTTATCTTCAAGGCTGGGTAAGTACAACAGTAAAGTCAAAATCCAATTCTGTTATGCAGTCAACAGAAATATGTTGCACATTCACACAAAGTGTCTCTCATGCACACACAAATCCAGGGTTGTTATGAGAAAGGGTAACCGCAGGGAATGATAGCTAATAAAACTGCAGCAAAATGTTAATTCCTACTGGAAAAATTGCTCTGAGACAATTTGAAGACTGCATAAAATATCATTATCCTCTGTAAATCCATTCGAATGAGGTCTGGTACAAATATGATTTATCTATTCATCACGAGCCGGAAAAAGTAAAAAACCTCAAGGCCTGCAGTGACTGTTCGTGTCCAGTCTGTTCATCTATTGCAGAGATCAATCAGTGCACATGGACAATAATTACTTGAGGAAATAATAGATTTAAATCAGAAACAATCCTTTATTTCTAACCCAAGTTTCTTGTTGCCTGGATGCATTTGAGTCGATTCAGAGTCAGATATGAGAAGAACATTAAAACCAGACTGACACAGAGGCCTATTCCCCAAACTGCCTTCCTGATTTATAACTTTATCTTACTCTGAAGGCTTTAAAAGAATCAAGGATATTCTTTGGAACCTAGCGCTGCTTTTGAAAAACAAAGCCAAGAATTGCATCTGTGCTCCCCAAGGGCTTGCAAAAACATCCAGCGAGCCAGAAGACAATAATCCTCAAACCAAAAGACACACTCATCTCAGGCAAGATATCACTCTGCTGCAGGGTGACGAAGAGAATTGTGAGGTTTCCACTTGAAATGTTGATTGCAACAGTTATATCTGAGCAGAAACCTGGTGTATCGGTGAAAACATATTTTGTTGCATCATTGAGCTAATTGAAACCAGCTGCTTAAGACCCAATTTTATGGCTTTGTTATACTGAAAGTGCTTCACATTTCCTCCCACATCACTGTTGATGTTTTGTAACTCAACACAGCTGTGTTCACACTTCACCGTTGAAGTTTTGAAACATCAACACCCAAGAGAAGGAAGTTTGGGGGTTTCACTAATGGATTGTGCTGATGATATTGGGTGCTAAAACAAAATCAAATGTGCTTTTATAGATTCCATTCTTTTTGGTTAAATATATGCTAGGGTTTAGGACAATGTTTTCATTCACTAATCATTATTTTCTATATTAACAATAAATCAAAAGACTACATGTAATGTCAAAGAAGTCGCTTGCCGTGACAAAACCAGAGAGATTTAGTACCGGTTCTGCAGGTGTATGAAAATGTTAGCTCCTTTTAGCTCACAGTTTTGGTTTTACAGCACATTCGCTGTCTGATTCAGTCACAGTTCTCTCGTCAGTCAAGTTTCCAGCAACAGCAGGCAGCTGTTTTCAGCAAACAAGTGGAACATTTAGCTGCAAAAGAGCAGGATATTTTTTCTCATTACCTGATGGAGACCAAACCAGAGCTAAAAGCAGAGTGAATATTGAAGTTACAATCATCAGATAGATACATACAGGATGCAAAATAGGATGGTAACGCTCCATGTCTGCTGGATTTGTAAATAGCTAATTGTTTGCTAACACATCCGTCATATTAACTTTATGGTGTCAGGACAGATGTGTTCTTCTGCCCCAAATTGGCCAAAAATCCATTAATTTATATGAAAGTATGAAATATAATATTTTAAAAGATAAAGCTTTTGCAGCTCAGTTTTAAATATTGTTATTAAGGTATATCCGCTATATAAGAGATGTGAACGGAGCAGAAAGACAGACAAGAGACAGCTAGATTTTGAAAGAATCCAACCAAAAAAATCCTACCCACTCTCTCCGAAGCCACTCAGCCACAAGCTAGCAGGTAGGTCAGCCAATCATTTTATTTGGACCGGATTATTTTCCTATTTTGTGTAACAAAAATTGCTTCTGAAATAAATTGCCTAACCCAGGTTAAACCAGACTAGCACCCGAGCCGATGTGCGTTTTTAGCAAAACACAATGGAGATGATGTTCCAAATGTAGTATGAGTTCAACCTTTCATGGTGCACACCTACTTAAAGCTCGTAAGACCTGCTAAAAGCTCATGCTAAACATTTTAAACCAAGCAATTAACTGAGCTTGCTGCAAATGACATTATCTGTCTGAACATGGTGCATGCCTGCAGTCACAGCCCTCATAACTCATATCACTGTAGAAGGTAGAAGAAGGTAGGTTTATTTGTCACATTACAACAGGTTGTAAAGTTAAATTAAGTTAATTGAGCAGACAACATACAGTAATACAAAAGCAATCATAATATGGCAAACAGAAATAAACTATGTTTAATGGAGCAGTGCTGAGGATGAATTAGAGTTTAAGAGTCTGATAGCTTGGGGGACAAAGCTGCTCTGCAGTCTGGTGGTGCGGCAGCAGAAACGTCTTTAGGCAGCAGGGTGAACAGGCTGTGGCTGGATGGGTACTGTCCTTTAGTATCCTTTGGTCTCTGCGTAGGCACCTCACCTCCCTAATATCACTGATGCTCGGGAGATGGGAACCAATGTTCTTGTGAGCAGTTTTAATCACCTGCTGCAGAGCCCTCCGGTCCTGGGCCGTGCACATCCCATGCCAGTTTGTGATGATTCCAGTCAGGATGCTTTCTACTACTTTCGATGTTTACACATTTACAACTACAAATTGTGTCTCTTACCTTTGCTGTTTTCGTAGGTTTATTCCCAAATAATCTCTGTTGTTTACATGCCCTCAAACATACTCTCTTTGACGCCTTCTTGTGGCTGACTTGTGGTACTGACACTGAAAAACAAGCCTCTATTCTGTCGCACTCACCAAGAGTATTTTATCACTGAGACCTTTTATTTTCTGCTTTTATAATATGGAATTCTTCGCTCACAGGAATAAATGTTATGAAAAAATGTTATTTATAACATAGTTGTATAGAAATAAATTGTGTTTTGAAGAAAATCTCTGTCTAAACAGTCAACATGTAAATAGATGGCCAAAACATGGAGACCGCCTGGGTATCTCTTTATAAATAGTATCATAAATGTTGTATTTTAGATTATTTTCATTAAATTTACAGTTACAGTTGTAGTCAAGCTGTAGGAGAAGACATTTAATTGCATTATTATCTACATATATTTAGATTTTATACTAGGCGAGGATGGAAATGTCACTTGCATTGCATTTTCATTTACTCTGGAATGGTAAGAGAAATAAGTTGCTATTTTAGGCACTTTTTCCTGGAGATATGGATTAGTTTTTAACAGGTTTAACCAGTAGGTTAGAGGTGAGGTCTGGTTAATTAAAGGCAGCTCCTCAGTTAAGGTTAGATAAAGATTGGGGTATCTGTTAAAAGAAACCAACTCTGACTGCTATATACAGCAGGAGACAGTATGCAAACTGCAGTGTATGGTCTGTGATAAAGATTTAGGAAAAAAGATTATTTTGGGAAATAGATAAATGAATGAATCAAGAACGCCCACAGTGACTGCTGGCGTTCAGTCTGTTCAGCAAACCAGGGAATGTTTCTCACAGCAGAAAAGATCCATCTTCATCAGTTAAATATGAATTAACTTGCTTTTATTTTCATGGGTTTGTTCCTTCATACATGCCACATTAATCTACATTATTTAAATGTTTTACATCCACTTTTATATGAGAAGCCATCAAAAATCATTTGAGTTACTTTGCCACTTCCCCACAGTTTTGAATCACATTTAGCAATGAGCTAATTACTCTGGCAGATTCTTATTTAGATTCTATATTATCTGACTACAGCAGGTATTCTGGCAGCCCTTCTTGAGGAAACAGCTGGTTTATTGCAGGCTGGCTTTTCCTTTCTACACCCCTCCTGGGACACACAGCACTACCTCCTGCTCTGTACGGCACACCTTGCTTCTGCTGCTGCTGCTGCTGCTGCTGACATACACTTCTTTCTTTGCCCTAATTTTGCTTGCTATTTTGCCAGCAACAAGACCATCTGCTTCGCCTCTAAAATAGGGAGAGTATTTATCAAATGTCTTGTGTTGGGAATACTGATCTGGGTTCTACTTCGCCTTGCAAGTCGAGATAAATGACAAGGTCAAGGATGTGGAGATATGATTTTTTCCACATCAATATTCATTAGCTAACTGGTGGGTTATGAGGTATAAAATGAATTGTTTGTAACAAGTGTCAGTATACTGAGACATGGTGCAGCGTGAAGGTCTTGTCTCGCATCTGGACTCATCTGAAGATATTTTTCTTTGGTGGTGTGTCTGGCTGAATACATGTGAATAAAAGCCATCTAAATCCTGTCAACTTGTTCTTATTCAACATTTCTGGTCTAAAAGGCCTGATGAACACAAGCTGCAGCTCTCCTCTGTGCACAAATCTACTAGTTTAAAGCTCCAAGGGACAACAAACAGTGGAATTAAACTTCACTGTTAGCCTGTGGAAAATTGGTTTGGCTTGTTATTCCTGCTGCTTGAGTTGAATTCTATTATAGATCGTTCTTAACCTTCCCCCAAGGGCCAAAGTAGGGATATTGATTGGATTACACAAAGAACCCACTGTGAGGAAAATGAAAAAAAAAAAAAAACTTATATTGATTTTTGACAGTTTGTTTATAATTAAATAGTGGAATAACTAAGTGTACCGGAGGGACGTGGATGAATGAGGATTAGGAGGATTTGCAGAATTCAGAGCAGGTACATGCAATGTCATTGGCTTTCTGCTCATCATCTTTCTATCCCTGCTCATGTTAATGTCTTTCGCTGCCAGCTGTGTGGTGTTTAATAGAGCAGATGTGCCATAAAACATATGCCATCACGGCCAAGAAAGACAAGTAGAAAGAACACACACACACTTTAAAACACACACAGATGTAGAGTGAGTGCGTGGAAAGAGTTAGTAGATAGCAGAGAGGAGAATTAAATGAGCCATGGGAAAATAATTTAAAAAAAATATTTCTGATTGATGTTTGGTGGCCCCTCCTGTTTGAAAGCTGCAAATGCAAGTGATCCAAAAAGGTTGGACTTAAAAAAAAGAAATTGTAAGCAGTCTGTTTTAAGAGTCCTCCGATAAAGGCCAAAAGATGCATATGACAGCTAAAAGAATTGTTGTAAAAATCCAGCACTTGTTGATGTTGTGCGACATTTATTTTTGTAAAATGTCCTTGTTGGTTTGATTTGAGATAAAAAAATCAAACACATGGCAGAAGAATAACAATGTATGGAGAGGAAAAAGACACCAACAACATAGAACAATATTAGCACTGGTAAAAACATGAAATGATATGTGAAACAAAGATAATGGTTGATGCTTTAAGATATATCTATGTAGGACTTTCTCACAGTCAGACTTTCCTCTCTGGATTGTATCTTGTATATTAAAATACATATTTGGAAAACATTGATAACATAAATGTACAGACGCTGGTGAACTTAATTCCAACTATATAATACAATCACAAATGTGACTTCTCAAAAAAAGTGAGAATTTAGAAATGTCTCTCTTATTTTATTTCATTAACAGCAAGTGAGAATTCTTCTGCCATTCCTGCAACCGCAAAACCACATAAATGTATCTTTCAAGCTTCCGAATGGGGATGTTACTGTCCTGGTGTGACCATAGTTACAAAAGGATGACGACTGCAGCATGATCCTGTCAACTGTTGCCAAGCCATGTTCGTTTGATTTAAAACAAGCTCAGTGAGAGAGCAGAGAAGGCAGGACGTGGCCGGTGTCCAGGGGATTTCCTCAGTCCGTGATTGATTCCTATCTGCAGAGCTCAAAAACACCATGGCTGATGTGCTTAATGAGAAAACAAGGTGGAAGAATCAAAGACAGAAGGATAATGTTGCTTTCAGATAATGGAGAAACACAGAGAAAGGGTATTACTTCTGTTTCTTAGCCTCCACACACTCATAGGAATATTATTTCTGGGCCCTTTTGCACAAAAATGAAGCTTTTCGTTCAGTTTTTCTGCCTCGGGAGGGTAAAAAATGCTTTTAAGGACTTTAAACTAGACTGAACATCCACCAAGCTTACACCAGATGGTTAGTTACATTATCCTGCACCAGCTGCTCCTTTTCATTTTCCTGTTTAACTTAAGAGGTCTACATTCCCAAATGCTTGCCTTTATTCATCTTTCTGTAGTTTAAATTGAGAACATCTAAACTATCTGGATGGTGATTATTTTGGTGCATAACAATAAACACAGTAAGTAGAACAAATAAAGAAAGACAAAAGTATTGAATATAAAATATAACATTCACAATAAACACAGGTACAGGAGTTGGTTTAGGCTTGAAATTGCAAACAATCACCAGAAGGGGTCAGCAGTGTCAAAGGTTTGAACATGCTGAACTGCGCAGAAACTACTGGATTTGACATGATGTCACATTCATCATTTCAGCTGTCTGACACAATGAATAGTAATTATTCATCATTTCCCTCATACAGTTAATAAATCTGCATCCACAGTCTATCAATTCTCTCTTCACTTGTGTTGTTAATTCTAATTGGTCAAGTAAAATACTCCACATCTCACATTAACTTGTTGATGGCAGATTGTAAAGACTTTTTGGCTGCACTTTCTACATTTTCTGAATATTTTCGAGTTCAAGTCACACACCATGTGTTGACAACATGCTGGGGTTTTATGGAGATCTAGTGATGCATTTTGGGGTCATGTGGTGCATGTGAAAAAAAAAAACAATAACTGTATAGTCGAGTTTTAAAGCGAAAACAGGACATAGAGACATAATTGAAAAGGAGCTAAAGATGGTGGACACTTGACTGATAAGTGATTTGAATTAGGATTGGGGCCGTAGTATTGCCTCCCTGTGATACACTCTCCATGATGTGTTGTTGAATGCAGTAAAATGCTTTTTGTGTGCAGATAAATGAATACATTCCTTAGTAAACTGTGAATTGCGGCTGGCCTTGTACTGAGTGTGTCAGATAGTCTATAGATATAGACATATTAATGTGCACGAGGTGAGACTGATCACCCAGGATATTTGCTATAACGTCAAGCAAATGCCTGACCCTTTATCTTATGTTCTGACAAACACACACACAGTTTCATGTATGTAGTCCATGTTTCTCTATTATAGGTATGATTGTAACATGGGGAGAGTTGTAACAACACCAATTCCACCAACTAGAGATAAAATTGGAGTGAGGTGATCATTTCAGTGGTTACCTACTTCCTCCCAGATCAGGCATGGTGGTTATCAAGTCTGGAAACAGGTACATTCAGAATATATAGAGAAAAAACAGATTTTGAGGTAAGAAAGTAAGAAAGATTATATTACAGATTTGACTTATATTAGATTGAAATGTAGTTTCTTTGGCAACATGCATTTTTTCCTTTCTAATTTCAAACCACTTTGATAATACAGCTAGCTAAACTTTGGCTGACAGGGGTGTACTACAATCATCCCCTTTACATAAAACCAGGGACTTTCTTGATGTTAATATTTTACAGAGTGCCCTTCGCATTCTGGGCCCACCCAGCCTGCACTCCAGGGTTACCAGCATTCATTTGTCAGCACTGTGACCAGTACTCCCCATTCACATGTTGTTCACATGTTGGTGCTTGTATCGGCACATCTTTTCCATACTCTGTCTCCGCCGGTGGAGAGGGCAGAAAAGAAAACGGGCAGCTTGTAAGAAGTGCAAAGAGTAAAATATAGAAGTGCTTGCACTGCATACCGATGAGCCGGCCCACTTCAAGCACTGACTGTGACTCTGATTAAGAACATACACACATTGACACACACAGACACACACCTCCTTTTAGTCAGACCTAAGGATGTACAGTGATGGTCTTTAATTAGGTACATTTTAGTAGTATTTATTAAGTATACTGTTAAATAGGTTTATGCTATAGATACATTTAAATACACATACTGTACATCCGTGCGAGTCACTACACACAGTAACAGTGAGAGAGAAACATTTTTCTTTTATATAACTACCTATTTTTGAAGCATATCGTAGTGTGGCATCTATTTTTGCTTCTTACTCCAGCATGTGTTACAACCTACATTGGTATTGGGGTAGGTTGAAACAAGGGAACACAATGCATTTGACATCACCTCATGAGGTCTGTGATCTTCTTGCAGAGGATTGAATTGGTGCAATTCAATTGTGCAGAAAAATGCAGAAAATCAAATTCCTCCTGTGTCTGCCATGTCACATGCTGCCCCCTTGCATGCAGACTTTTTCATTGTGGAGACTGGAGGCTATTCAAAACATTGATTTTACAGTGGTGTGGCTTAAACATGAGCTATGAAGACTTACAACGTTACTTTTCAACTGTTATCAAATTACTTCTAAAGATCCCAAATATTCCAATCAGTCAGTCTTTGAGGTGCAGGGAATTATTCTGGTGGTACACTAAAGGGAAGATAATGTTTGTTCTGTAAGATGTTATGTGAGGATAAGTAAATTAAAAAGGTAAAACAACTGAAATTTATCCATAGACCAAAATCAGTTCCTAAATTTAGCTCATGCTCATCAACGATCCCTTATGTGATTGGTTACTGCAGGCCTATGGGCTATACATATATATCAAGAGAGGGTGATTTGAATGCATTTTGCTATATGTAATCAATTTAGAGATAATGATGGTTTTAGCTGTATATAAATTATTTTTACTGTAGACCTATACAAACATAGTGCTGCACATTATGGCCATTTCTTTAATAAGTTATATGGCATGCAGTTACCTCTGAAATTCCATGCACGCCTCACATATCCCTACATTCATCCCCTAAGATCTTTTATGGAGTTGGCCTTAATTGAGTGGATGAATGGGCTTCACGTCGCACTTCACACCTGTTTTCCTGCATTTTCAACAGTTTGTTGTTAACAGTAGGAAGTGAAAGCCTAAATGTAAAGCGTTTTATTTGTCCACTTTATCCGTCGTCCCCCCTCTCCTCTCTCCTCCTCTCCTCTCCTCGCATCTCCCCAGCCCCGCTGCTTCTAAACACCTCCCTAGTCTGGGTTGCGTCGCACTCACTCCCCCGTCTGTCACACCAGACTCCGAGAAATCTGACGTGTTTTTCGCATTTCCTGCACCAGAGAGAGAGAGACGCAGACTGAGAGCCGTGTCGAGGGGGGGAGGCAGCCAGAGGTATGTCCACGGGAAGTTAAGATCAACCGCAGTGGCTGAAACCAGGCCGTGCAGGAGCAGCTGGAATCGTCGCTTTACCCACTCACCTACCGCCTGAATCTGCCCCTCCTCTCCGCCCCTGCTGCGGTTGTTACCAGCCGCTGTCTGGTCGCAGCGGTTCGGCTCGAACATCCCCGATGCGCCGCGGAGACTCCCAGCTGGCATCTGGAGCCTTCCACGCACCGCACGGTGCAATGCAACGCAGGCTACTGCTTCCAGGCTGCCCCGCTACAGTTAACGGAGCTTTTTAATACCTCGAAGGTAATAACCATGACAGACCGATCCACATCTGGGGCCTTTGCTCGTGTGTTTTCTGCTAACTCGGTGCTGTTGGAGGCTGTTCATGTTTCTTCCGTGCACTTTTAAGCTCCCCCGGGTTAACGCTCGCTTCTCTGTCGCAACAGTTTATATTTTGAGGGGGGGTTGTGGTTGTAGCATATTGGACAAGTGTAAACCAAAAAAAAACAATTAAGACCAAAATAATAAATAAATTGGCCTACGTCTTCATAGTTGAACTGGAAGAATCACGGTGTCTGCCTGGAGGACCACCGGTTGAACAGAGCTGTTATTCACACCGCTGCAGGAGTTAATTGTTTTGGAGTGGTTGAGGAGAAAGGTGGGGGTGGTTTCCCTTTAATCAAGTCACAGATCAAGTATCGAGGGGTCGCCGTCACCACCATGGTGATCTTCAACGGGCAGCTGAAGATCAAGATCTGCGAGGCTCTGGACCTCAAACCGACGGCTTGGTCCCTGCGTCACGCCGTCGGTCCAAAGACCCAGAGCTTCCTCCTGGACACGTACATCGCCCTGAACGTGGACGACTCCCGCGTGGGCCAGACCTCCACCAAGCAGAAGAACAACAGCCCAGCGTGGAATGATGAGTTCACCACTGAGGTCCACGACGGCCGCAGAATCGAGCTGTCCGTCTTCCACGACGCGCCCATCGGCTACGACGACTTCGTGGCCAACTGCATCATCCAGTTCGAGGACATCCTGCACAACGGCAGCAAGCACTTCGAGGACTGGGTAAGGCAGAGATGCGGCATCCTGAAACACACACAGTGGGGCTCATAGTGGGAAAAGTAGGCTCTCTTCACACCCCTTAAGTCTTGAAACGTCAAATTAGGGCTGCAACAAATTATTATCCTCATTATTGCCATGTTGTCAATTAATCAATAAATTCTGTTGACCAATACAATTTAAGAAAATAGTGAAAATACCATCTAAAATTTACCAGAGACTCTCTTTAAGCATGGTCAGAATGAACTGTTAGGGACCTCAGGATAAATAATTTTTTTGGGCCCCTTATTTGGGAACATGCACCATCTGAGCAGCATATAAACTAAAAATCTTTAAACTATGGGTTCTGACAATATAAGGCAGGGCCACAAGATTATCTAATAAAGCAGGGCTCACTTTGTACTTGAGTGGGCACATATTTCTAAACAAATCTGCACTTAATCAAACTGACACCCGAGAACTGGATGCTTTTTGGGGCCTCTGAGTGTCTGGGGCCCCAGGGCTGTTTCACATAACCCAGCCTTACATATGAGAAGCTTGGACCACAGAATGTTTAGCATCTTAATAAAAGATGAATCACTCACCAAATTGGTTGATTAATTTGTTGTAGATCACCTAATTAATACATTGAAGAACGTTCCAGCCCTACAAGCAGATAGCCTCCCAGCAGGAACATGTGTTCTGTATGGAAGGGAGAGGAAAAAGAGATGCATATGTTAGAAATGATCAAAACAAGTCATTATTATGAGCTATTACGTCAATGTTTTGACTCACTAAGACATAAGTACGATATAGTGTCTCATAATACTGACTTAAAATGTCACATTGACTCCATAAATAAACAAATTGACATTATCTCTTATATTTATTCTTCAGTACGTTGAACATTCGTCTTTAAAGCACCATTAATTAGTTTCTGGGGTTCTCTATAAGCCAGAGAACCAAAACAGTTGCATGTTGTGAAACCAAAACAATGAACTCAAGAGACGCGATACGGCTCCATCACATTGGTCTGTGGGCAGTTGTGAGTATGAGAGTGTCTCCAACCTTGGTTGTTTTTTGTCTTTCATCACACTCTAACATACAGGTATTTTAAAAAGAATGAATGGAACCAGTGCGAGGATAATTCATTTTCCATCTGGCCCAGTTTGCGTTTACAAAGGCAAAACTCAAATGGTGGAAATGTTGTTCGATGATTGGTCATACAGTCAGTGGGTAAAAAGACAACAAACCTCTCCAAGGTCAGCAGACTTTAGAGGACAGCACAGATGAACGCCTCATGTATTAAATAATTTAATAATGCAGACATTTCGAGGAAGAAACTCTGCATCATACGGTCTTATCATGGATCATATCATATACGACTTGTTTGCATTTGTCATAAAAAGTGGACCAGTGAAGTAAGTGGGCATCGATTGCAAACATGCAAAAAAAGTTGGCCCATGCAAATGGCTATAAAGGCCTATCATAAAAGCATCTTATGTTTACAGAATCCATATGAATGAATGAATTAATGCATATCCCTACATGCTACATACAAGCAAAAGTTCAAGAAAACCAAAGTTGCCGGGGTTTGCAGTTGTGGCCCACTCACTTCCCAACGCTGACCTTATGACTAACATTTACACCACATGGCGTTTGTTTACAATTTCTGGACCGTTTGAGTTTTTGCCTTAAACAATGCATCATCCTCGTATTGGTTCGATTCCTGAAATTGACTTTTAGGCGTGGACAAAGCCTAATATTTGCACATACATGGTTTCTGCAAAGCAAACATCGTTGTCCTGCAACATGCACAACATGAGTCACTGCACACACACACACACACACACACACACACACACACAAACACACCACACACAGACAATATAGATCCTGTTACCTTTGTTGTGCTCTAGTTAGATAAACCAGTGATCCACAGTACAGCTACAAAAAGAGGTGAGAGTGGATGTGGTTAGGCCGCACGCGTGACACACACAAAAACGCACACACAGCAGCATGAAGAAGCTGTTCATTGTTGTCTGACGCAGCTGAAGCAGACGCATGTATGGGTGTATTATTGATGAGGCCATCAGGTCCATTAGCAACAGGGAGAGAGAGAGAGAGAGGGCAAGAGAGAGAGGTCAAGATGAAAGAAGGGAAGATGATGAAACAGGAGGAGGGCAGCTTGAGGAAAGAAAGTCCAGCTCCAACCGTGTTTCGGAGATTTTTCAAGACATTGGGAGACGTGTAAAGGCCAGAGACAATCAAGGCTGTTGGAGCTGTGTGATCTTTCAGGGTTTGAAAGTAAAAGACTCAGTTCTTGACCAAAGGTGTTAGAAGTTGAAAGTGACTCTTAGTAGCCACTGATGATGAGGTGAGTTTAAATATCATTTATGCTTGTTATATCTGTAACTGTATTAGCATACTATATCAAAGCCTGGTGAAGTTTTCTTCTAGCTTTTGTGAAAAACAGGTAGTGTGTCGAGTTGACACCTGCCAAACTTCCTAGACAAAACAGTTAATTCTTTAGTAATTACCTGGATTTTTTAAAGGGCTCTAACTGATTTAAAGTCAAAGGTCTGTCTCCACAGAGCTTTGCACCTTCTATTTGAAGGAGCAAGGCGTGCCAATGTGCATTCTAGGTTGGACATGTCTTGACTTGCATCATGAATTATGTCACCTCAGACAAAGAATAACTAATAGAAGAATAAAACTTCACATCACCTTGAGGAAACTAAACAGTTTAGTTTCCCAGTGAGTAATATGATAATGTAAGCTACTGAGAAAAGTCTCATGGAATGGGATTTCGTCCAAAGCAAGCAGAGCAGTTGCTGAAGCTCTTAAAGTTTATGTCTTCTAGTTTTTCTCCAAAGCCTCAAACCTATCCCACAACACAGTGTACTGTATGCATCTAGCTCTGATGCAGCACATTTCTGAACATTTCAGCACCTGGACATTACAGTGAATCAAGCATTCATGAAATCTAATGCTGGGAGCACACTAGAGGATTTTCAAATCTTCAAATCAAATCTTGGGATACGACAGACATAATGACAGAATTAACCAAATGTTTAATAGCAAATACACAACACGTTCGTGACACTTTCCAGTCAGCTCGCTCTTATTGTCTGCTGCGGGTTTCTGATCAGAGGACGTTATAATTATGTCTGTACACGCCTCACACTACAGGATCATTCGGGGCGAGAATCTGTTACGACCAGCTTCGGCTCGGGAACGCCCCCGCTATTGTTGGGAGTGGCGAATTGGACCCAAAATCCTCCCAGTTATCCTCTAGTGTGCGGCCAGCATAAGGGACCAAGATGCTGGATGAATCGGAATCTTCTTTGTGATAAATAAGTCTGGTGTAAAGTAACACAACGGGAGACGGGATGACGTAGTCACATAGTACATAGACAAACCATGTACTGTAAAAATCTAAGATTTCGCACTCCTTTCTCACTCTTACCGCTCCGCGCTGCCACTGGTGGGCTGAAGCTGTACAAATTTGGAAACAGATTTAAAGTTTAGCTAAGCACTAAGCTAACATTTAGCTCTTTTTTTTTTTTACCTTATCTTGTGACTGTGGCTCAGCATGAGTTCAGAGGTTTGATGTGTTAATGTGATGGTAACAGGTCAGGACAGAGAGGCAATCTGAGAGGAAATAATTGATAGAGCTTTCAGAACTGAGTGCCTTGGATCAGGGTCAGTCACTAGCGAGGTAGATAGCGTGCCAGCTAAAATGAATGTGCTTAAATGTTTTCATAACATGACTTATAAGAAGTATAAGTAAGTAATCATTCAGCAGCAAAAAGACAGTTAACACTATGTTTGAAAATGCTGTCATCATTCATAGACACATTCAACTGTCTTTATGAATCTGAAAAAGGATCCGCTGTGTTCACTACAGATTAGGAAGGGACATGTTAGCGTATCAACATAAAGAATACATGAACATGTATCATATAAAACCATCTTCTGTGCTGCCACGGAGGCCCAGAGCCTTGAATCTGAGCACGAAAGGAAAGTGCCTTTTACGATAATGGCCTTCAGGTTGACAGTCCTTACCTCCGTCTTGACTGAGATTTTGAAGTCTGCACACTGATGAAGGTATTGCCAAAACAGCAATTATAGTTTTGAATTTGACATGAATGAATATAAGAACTTTAATATGAGGTTTTTAATATTTCAGTTCAAGCCACTTTGCGTCTATTCGGACATTAGGGCGACTTATTTTGCTGCACCAGTTAAACAAGGATGAGTGCAGTGATAGTTCACTCTACAGCCTGCGACAGAGTGCCGCTCTCAGCAACATACTTGCATGTCATTATGAAGCCTGACAACTTTTATAGTTGTTTACTGTGCTGTTTTACTCTCCAAAAATACAACTTCTTAGCTACCCAGTTGTGCTGTATAATTCATTCTGCAGGCACAAAACCCAGCATTGTGTTGTTATGACACAGATATATCTAGTTTTGATGCTGATATCAAGGACAGTTGGCTTTGCGTCTCACAGTTTTGACCTAACTTTCCATTAGATGTGTTAAAGGAGATTAAGGGAAATAGGAAAACATGAGCGAGAAGTGCACACAGCTCAGTATAGATCCAGCCTATGGAGTCTGGCCGCTGTTTCTTCCTTTTATTATTAGGGATCCAAGCAAAGAAGCTGCTGGAGCCCTATTGGTTTTGTTCTGATTCTTCTTCTTCTTCTTTCTTTCTTCTTCTTTTTCTCAGCTAAAAGTGTTTGGGCAGAAAAAACTGCTGGACGAAAACTCACCAAAATTGGCACATAGGTTGCAAATTCCACCCACTACTCAGGCAAAAAAAAAAAAAGGCCTTCATAGACCTCATGGTGGCGCTATAACAATCACCTTTGTGTTTTTGCAATTATCTCGAAAACGGCTTTGTTTAGAGTCAAACTTTTTTCAGTATTTTAATCTCTGGATTCATCTTCATCTTTGCTCCAAAGGTCTTCTGCTCTAAAAATTTCAACTTTTTATCACTTTTCTCTAAAACCTATTTTTGTGAACTCGTCCCAGACAGTTTCGCCAATCGACCTGAAACTTTGGCAGGATCATCTACGGACGTCGTTGATCAAAAGTTATCAAAAGAATTTTGATACGTCAATTAGTTTTAGTTTTTTCATAAATTTTTACTTTTGTGTCTTTACATACAATTTTACATAAATGCCCGTAAATCAAAATTGGCTTAAGCTATTAAACTTGATACGTCTGCTCAGATGCTCGGCCCGAGCTTCGCTGAGCAGTCCTGGGATATTCTTCCATTAGGTGGCGCTACACTTTCAAAAAGTTTATACCTCGTAATTCGCTGGATGGATTTGTACGAAATTCGGTTTGTATGATCTCGGGTCACTACTCAGCTAATGTATAAAATTTGGTAATGATTGTTCAAAGTGGGCGTGGCTTATTACAAGAAATGTAAATTTCTTGACATTTCTCATTCCTAAATTAAAAAAAATCTAAGAAAATCATCTGTATGTCCTAGAGAGCTGAAATTGTTTCAGCACATCCACTGATGTGACTAACGTTTGCCTCACTGCAACCTATGGTCAATTCAGAAGTCAGTCACTTTTTTTCAGAATATGCTCAATCAATTAACATCTATATCTCCACAAGTCTTTCTTCAAACGCTACCAAACTCGACAGTCGTTCTCCAGATGGCCGGTATCAAGCGTTTCAAAGGGTTTTCAGATCGGTCAAACGGTCAGCCTGCAGTGATATTCAGTATCTTGCTGGAACTTGTACAGCGTTACGGGTGGTGTGGTGTGGGGACAGAGTGGACCCAAATGCAACGTTCAGGTTTTATTGAGAAAAGGGGGTGAGGGACTGGAGTCGAGGGAGAGGTGGATGCCGGGGAAACACAGGCACGGGGAACCGAGGAGACTGGGACCAGAGGGCCGGGGAAGCAAAGAGGTGAGGGAGAACAGGGAGGACGCCGTGGGGGAAGTCCGAAGAGGAGAGGGCCGGAGGATGAGCCTGGCCGACTGAACAGAGGACGAGAGTGAGTGAACCGGGTAAGGAGCAACGACGATCAAGCAAGAATGGTGTGGAGAACCGGGGTTGAAATACAGGCAGGGATGAGGTTGACTACTGGCAGGTGTGGCAGGCTGACGAGGTGGCTGATGAGGTGCGGGTGCGGGTCGTTGGCTGGGCTCAGGAGGGAGAGAGAGCACACAGGGGAGGAAACACAGTTCAGTTTTGGATCAAATGCCACCAAAATAATCGACAACACACCCAAAATCAGCAGAATGATGTGTGATTTTTTTTCAGAATTTTCTCACCAACATCTTGACTGTTGTAAGCGTTTTAAGTTTAAACTGACAAAACTATCCGGGTCTGGCACATGTGACGTCACTACCTCAACTTGTGAGAAGGTGTGTAGAAACAGCCTCTCACCAGTAGCTCAGTCAATGAGTCACCTACTCTGGAGATCTGCAGATCCGGGGGTCAAATCCCCAGGTGACCGAGTCAGACTTGCTGATATTCAAGTTGTTCAGATCCTTGTGAATCTAAGGTCTCTATTTCATTTGTATTCTGTGACACTTTCTTCTTATTTTTATCTGCTAAAAATAGTTTATGCAGCTTAAACTTTAAATTTTGGAAACACAAAATGTAGCAGGTGGGTTGAACATTTTACCCAGTAATCAGGTACATATAATGACACTCTCTGATCTCAAGGTGATGCTTCAAAAATCAATTTTGCGTTTCCCCAATCATCTAAAAGTCCAAAGTCTTTCATCACTTTAATCTCTGAAGTCGTCCGCGTCTGGTCCCCTCTGAAAATGTCAAATGTTGCGTTTTTCGCGACTGGCTTGGATTCCAATCATTGCCGCACGCGGCTGTATTCTTAACCATGCTTTAGCAAAGGTTCACTGGATTTGTGGGATATGCTTAGAAATGTTTCTAACTCTGGTTGGTCCAGAGTCAACAAATAAATGTTTTAGTAAAGTTATTCTTCCCAAATATAAACCTAATTTCTCTTAGATGTTAATCTTCTGTTCAGTCAGGTCAGGATTTAGGATGTTGTTCATTTTCAAAATGAGAACATCTCACTGTAAAAAGATGATATATCTATGATGATATTGTGAATGGAATATTAGATCATAACTAAATTTTACCATTAGGTTGATGGAGAATCACTTGGCCTAAAACCAATTTGTAAAACAGTGCTCCTGGATACAAAGCTTGATTTATGTGTTATTTTTGGACGCAAGCTAGGTTGGCAGATTTGCATCTGGTGAGTTCCCATACAAATATGAGAGAGGGATATGTCATCTGTTTAGGAGAATGATGATCATGTTTTGTACAAAGTGACAAGAACACAAATAATAGATGTAGATTATTTTCTCCAGTGCTATATGGCAATGCTGCAGTATACAGTGCTGTGATGTCAAAGGGACAAAATGGAAATAACAACATCTAAATAAAGAATCCTGACATTTCAGTATATAAAATAAGAATAGTACAGGTGACTCAGCTCAAAGATTATATTTGGAACTTTTTCAGGTGAGCTGTGCCTTCCCACTTGTTATTGTATCACATTTCATTCTATAAGCCTCGATAGCATTAAATTTGGCACTCTTTTGTCTGTCATTAACTTCATTCAACTTGAAAGGAAAGCATAAAATTAACAAAAACTGTTTGCACCTGAATTCTTCACCAGACAAACTCTGCATTCATAGAGAACATAGACATAGTGGTGAAGCAACGGTGCATGCTAGAGTCGGGGCTATTTCAACATTTTCTCATGATGCAAAACTTGCGGCTACAAAAAGTTTAGGTGGCACGGATCTGTTGTCACCAGATCTACAGGTAGTATCAACACTAGCTGTGAAATCACTTGGTATTTGTTGGAGATATTCAGATAAGAGGAGTGTGTGAACAGAAACCTTAAGCCTAAGTTGTAAGTACATGGTAATTTAAAAAAAACAACCCAGAGTGAGTCTCATGGACTAAAAGTCTTAATGTCACTGTTCTCCTGCAAGTCTCTACACGGCCCGGTTGTCAGCAGAAAATGATACCGGCCAAGCCAGTCACACGCACACACAAACACACACAAAATAGTGAAGCCTCATCTCAGAAACTTGACCTAATTTTTCAAGCGGGCATGAAGAAAAGCAATATGCAGTATGAAAATGTTTGTGTAATGACTGGGCAAAGTGCTTCGGAAGTTCAAAGTGGACTTGCCGAAACGACAGCATCTGTGGTTTCATTGGCTTCCTCCATTTCCACCAGTTACTGAGCTGACAAAACAATAAAAAATGGACACACTGGGATGATTTCCATCACCAGGTGGGACAGTGATCACACTTGGGAGGAGCAAACTGTACCTTGACGGTACAGTACTTTGTCCATTTGCGGCCTGAAGGGCGGTTCAGTAGTTTTCTTCCCAGTTCATTGTAATTGCCATACAGACATAACAACAATGCAGCTGAAATTCTTGGCAGTTATTCTGAATGTAGGACAGTCTATGCCATCCTAACTAAATGATTCCTAACTTGGGAAATTCTTCATTCACGAATTCTGTTCTGTAATAGCTAAATTCCTACTCTAAATTGAGATAAAATAGGATTTCAGGCTTTCAGGAATTTCTGCTCTCTTCTGAACAGTGATTTAACGTGTAGGCAGGCACCTTGTTAGAACTTGTCAAGCAGGAGTGGGAAAACAAGTGATTTTACACAACAGGCAGTGAGTGAGGGGAGAGGCAGGAAGAAGACAGAGAGGGTGTTGGGTGAGGGGGATGAGCGGGGTTAGTTACAGTAAGCTAGCGGGTGAGGCAGCAGAGTTTGATTTCATCATGATGATTTTACAGTATCGTTTTAATAAAACGTTGAAGTTCTACTCAATTTGTTCAGAAGCATGTTCTTTTTTTTCTTGCATAAAGGCAGGCGTCGAAGGTATGAAAGTGTGAACAACAGTATGTCTTGAAATTGCAGTTTTAATTGAATCACTCATACAGCCTTGATGCATATGACATTTGCACTGTAAAGGACTATACCAATAATTTTGCAAGTTTAAGCCCATACTTTACATCAAATCTAGTAATTTTGCTAACATGATGAACAGTATATATTTCAGTATGGTGTGACAATTTATGGGTTTTACGGTTAAAACTTTCCTGATTACATTTTCTTTTTTTTTTTGTTGGAAAATCCATCAGTGAACATTATGTCTGCATTAATGTTTATATATAATTATATTATCCAAGCTAGCACACAGCTAAGATCAGTTTAGCAGGTCAGGAGGACTACCTCCAGGGAGGTCTGGGCTTAAATTTAAATCTCTTACATTTTAACACAGGTAAACCAGGAATCAATGTCAGGTGAACTCGTGTGACGATACTGTAATTGTGTTGCAGGATATGAGTGGGTGTGTGATTGAGAGAGAAACCTGAAACTTGGTGTGGGTTGCATTGATGTGACAACATGTAAATTCCATCCTTTAAAACCATGACAGTCGCAAATGTAAAAGCCTCCCTTCTCCTCTGTCTGTGCCTCATGCTCATATTGTCTTTTCACATCAACCCCCATCAACCTGACAACCTACCGGAGAAATAGAGGAAGGGGAAGAAGCTGACAAGAATGGAGACCATTTGTTGTGTTCAGTGATATTTCAGTCACAGCTCTTCTCATAGCTGATTTCAATAAAAGTTCACCAGACTAAGTGGCCTGCACACAAGTACTTCCCTCTCAACACACATCCCACGTTGTCACACTCGGGTCGAAAGAGATACTTTACATAATTGATTGTTTTTCAAAGAGGTGTAATCAAACAGTGATGCAAACAATGCACGAGCATAGATACCTTGATATGTAACCACTTGTTCGTCTGTCTCTCTCTCTCTGTTGTACAGTATCTCTCTCCATCTGAACTTTCTCCCACTGTCCTTCCCCCCCTCTCCGATGTCAGTATTGATGATGTTATAAGTGTGATTTGAGCGCTCTTTGTAGAGGTTGTACCATGTTAACATTTATTCTAAGTCACCGGATGGATTCAGGCAGCAGCTGATAAAGTGGATTTGTATAAATTATAGATATGTTTTGTGTTATTTTTCTACTACCAAGGTCTGGTGAGGCCTCAAGTTTGCAGACAGCATGTATACTTTACAGGTATTGCAATAAAAAATCATGTCTGTTTTCCTCTTTTTGCTTGGTGGCACAGGTAGAACAGATGCGAGCCAGTCGCTGAAACCTTGGTGAAAGGCGATCTTGTGCAGCCGCACCGCTTGTATAGAACATCATTTAATGCGCAATCTTTTTAATGCAGCGCATAGGCTTGTCTGATGGTCCTTTAAATATGCCGTTAGTCTCCTAGCTTTGTTCATTTTCTCGGGACATTCTCCTCAGCAACAACAGATTTTCTGTCAGCAAAGCAAACGCATTGAGATGTTCAGTGATATGGAGTATAGAAATTGCATTAAATCCAACACAAACTGTGCCTCAAGGAGAGAAGTTTGGCGCACATTGTCACATTCATAATCAAAGTTACTCATTTTAATAATCAACAACATATTTAATTATCAGTCAATCATTTTTCAAAGTAAAATGGCAAACATTTACCGGTTCCAGCTTTTTGAATGTGAAGATTTGCTGCTTTTCTTTGTCAATTGGAAGTTGAATGTATTTGGGGCTCTTGTTTGGACAAACCAAACAATTTGAAATTATGACTTCGGGCTCTGTGAGCTGGTGATTGGCATGTTCAATTTTTCATCTCACAATTATAAGTCAGACATTTTTTATAATAATGATAGACTAAACAAACAGCTGAATTGAACACATCCCCAGTCTTCAGTGCCAGTGGTCTCTTTGCCAGCGTTAGTGTTACCAGCTGTGGTTGTAACACTGTTAGTGTGGTGTCGCAACTGTGACAAAGCCAGATTACTGTGTGGTTGTCCTGCGGGTACAAGTGTCAACGATCGTGGTGGTTCAGCAGCTGGAGCTGACGTGGGATGTAGAAAAACAATTTCAGCCTTCACTTATGAGTTAAAAAGTGTGACACTCAACATGTTTCATGTTAATACCCCCCCCATCACTGTAGCAGTTACTGTACTGCAGTCATCCGAAGAATGTAGAGTACTCCCCTGTCTCACTGCAGATTGTAATTAAGCGTTTGTGCGTTGTTGTTGAGACATTTATGCACCAGAAAGGTCAAAGCACAAGAGCAGCTTTTTGCACTGATTCTGAACCTGGTATTTGTTCCCTGTCTTGCTATAAGACACGTTAACAGGACATTTTCTGTTGGGGCTGCACGGTCAATACGAACACCATTATAAAAAAACTTGAAACAAGTTTTAAACAGCAGGAGCTACAATTTTTATTATATGTAAATTAAATGGTTAACCCCTTAGTAGGGTTGAAAGGTAACGTTTCTATATATATTCTAATTCATTTTTAAACTTTATTTGCCCCCGTAGGGCAATTGGTTCCGCAGACACATAGACAGAGGACAGACATATATACAAGACCAAAATACATAAAATACTAAAATGCTATGGACTCTGGTTGTACAACAGCGGAATAAGAAGTTTATACCAAGTAGCTAACCCTTTGTTATATGTGGGTGTACTGTGGTCATTGTTGCAAAAGAATGAGCAGGAAAATACTATGATAAAGGATTTCATTCAGATTTCCCACTGCTACCACAACATTTCCCCTTTTTCCTCCTTAAGTAGCTTTAGGAAGATTTTGTAAAAATCATCAAGCTTTGCCTTCCTTGTTTATATTTTATGGACAATAATTGTACTAAACACAAAAACAGTGTTGATTAGAACAATCAAATTAAATATTTTTCTCAAATCCTTCATGCCTACTCTAGTTTGGTTTCCTAATCTACAGTGAACTCTTACTAGTGGTGCAAAAGCAACTCAGTACTTTTACTGGAGTTCTATAATTAAGTAAAATATTAAGGTACTTGTTGTTTAGTTGAGTATTGCGATGTCTTCTACTTTTTACGTCAATACATTTCTTGAGGAAAATATTGTAGTTTATATTCCACGACTTTTATTCAACAAGTAAAGTTATTAGTAATTTTGCAGATTCAGATTTTAACATACCAAAAGATTGTAAAGTTATTGTAGTTAACTTCCTCAGCCACAGCTACAACATTTAAATTGTTTACATTTGAATACATCAGTAATGATCAAACAATGCTAGATATGTAGAAGTACACCTTGCTGGTAAGTTGAAGTACACTGTGGTATTTCTACTTTAGCTTAAGTTAAAGATCTGAAATGACTCTCACCACTGTCCTGCGTGTTGATTCTGGACTTGGTTATGGTTTGTGGTCTTGCTCAAAGGCACTTCAACGTTTACATTTCAGTCGAGTTTGGTTTCCGGAGCCTCTGTAAACTCTCATACAGACAGAATGGAGGAAGAGCTCAGGCCTGTTTTCTTCTTGACCCTGTTTCCCTGAAGGCTGTAGTAGAGGGGTGTCCTCTCTGTGGACTGAAGGAAACGGGGGCAGGGCCGAGTGTGTGTGTGTATGTGTGAGTTCGAGTCTAATATTAGCGGCAGTGTGTTTGAGTCACACGGTAGGCCCTACTTCCTGTTTTCACTGTCCAAGTTTACTTCCCAGAGAAAGAAGGGAAGAGGGAGAGAGCGATGGCTCCCCAGGTGCCCCCTGTAGTTTCTGTTATCATCCATTTATCTGCTGTCCTGTCTGTGCACAGTTTGTCACTTATATCACAGTACAGTGTAACGTAGTAACACAGATATGTAAGGAATGCAATGAAGAAATGAGATGGTGGCGACGAAAGCTTTACTGCTTCTTCTGCTGCTCTGTCAGCACCACTTAGCTCAAGCGTGTCGCAGCAATAGAAATGAGATAAGAAATACTATTGTATTTCTCATTATTGTTGTTTTATTGGAGATGTGATTCTGTAAGATATCAGGAATCATTTTTGTGAGTCTCTCCCTTTCTTTAATTTGTAAAGGGAGATCCCTGGTGCTTTTGCTTTGTCTCTCATCACTTCCTGTTCTTTTTGTGCTGATTGCATCTCTGTTTTTGTGCTCTGTTGTAAACGGGTGGAAGGAAATTTAGAGTAGTTGTTGTTTCAGGCTGAGGTAAATCATTTAAAAGTAAGCAGTAATCTGTATCATTTGCATTAAACACTAAAATTCACTTGTTCCTTGACACATTTGACAGTGTTTTATTTGAAGTATTCTGAAACCAAAACCAAAAATTTAAACAAAAAAAAAAAAATGTGTTCTGTAGATGTAATAAATGAGCTTGTGTAGTCTAAACTCAGTGTAAGTGCACATAAAGAAGTCCCACATCAGTCAAATTGTGGGAAAGGTTTGGATTTCTACTGTCATCCTTTACTTTGGCTGATTAGCTAACATGTCGTAACGTGTATTGATTTATCTGCAGTAGATCTCTTAATCCATGTGCAGTCTTGTTCTGTGTGGAAATCCATTGTTCATCCATCCAATTGTTTGTCAGACCAGCAATCAGGGTCAAAGACTGTAAGTGATGATAGTTACCTCATCTGCTTACTTTTCATTTGCATTTGATGACCTCAGGGTGCAGAGTAGCATGGACTCCGTGTGTGATACTTACTGACTTGACTTAGAGCCAGGGACTTTAACTTTGGGGCTCAGCAAAGGAATAAAAGAAGAAATCAGCACATTTGAGTATTGATATACAGCATGGAGGTATAAATACTGAAGTCTAATGAAGTTTATAAATCATAGTTTGAAATGTAGAGGTCGAGCGTCTGTGGAATGTCTGTAAAATAAATCACCGGTGAGCTCCACAGGGCAGAATTAAACTTAGTAGGGAGACGTCTCCATTTCCTCACAAACAGGATGAGAGAGGAGAAAACACCCAGTCATTCTACATACTCACACACTCACAACGTTTACATTTATTACACATTTAAAAACAGACTGCATGCAGCACACACATCAGATGAACATCCTTATATGATAATTACTAATGGATTGATATACAGAAGTATTGGATGGTATGGCAAGTTGTAACTATTATAAATATATATATATGTTTAGTTACTAGTAGCTACTCCACTAATAAATGTAACTATCAACAAGCCATTTAATTAGTTATTAATGAATGACTAGTAACCAAAGACAATTTACTAGTAAGAATTTTATTGTTGCAACTATCTTTTGGAATTGTTACCAGTAACTAATGAATAGGTTCTAGTTTCTAAAAAATAGATACTAGCAAAATGAAATAGTTAGCTGTTCGAATAGTAACTAAAGAAGATATCTGAACTGCAGAACCCCGGTGATTTCAATGGCAAAAATCTGCAATTACTTGCTGGTAACTAAAAACTTTCTTGTAACTAATTTGGTGAGTACACTTAATTCTGTCCTAGTCATCCAAAAATGTTTTTATTGATTCGTTGTTTCAGTCATGTTTGAAGATGATGATCTGATTTCAGCTTCTTAAATGTGAGGATTTAGAAATTAGAGAATGAGACAAAAGTAGGAATCGCGAGCGTGGTCCATGCCGTGCAGTACACACTATTCAGTTAGGCATGCATTAGGTTATAGTAAAGGTACGGCTGGGTTAGTTTTAAACTGTTAAATGCCATCTAAATACAAGCAGCCATGCAAGAACTTTGCTTAAATAAAAGAGGCCTACTTTGGCTACATTTAGATTTCATTTTAAAGTAAGTAAGATCACAAATATTACTAAGCATTACATACCACATTTCATTACTTGACACTTTTTCATACCCAGAAACAAAAAAGTTCAAATGCTCTGGTCAAAAGACAAACTGCATGTTCACTTATTTGGCCTACGTCCAAGAACAACTCATGTGAGCAGATTCCATCCATAAGTGGCTTGCACTAAAGATTAAAGATAACTCCTTGCATTCAATACATCTCGTCTTTTCTATAATCTTCCTTAGATGTCTTCCTCGCTGTGTTTATCTATCGTGTGTCAGTGAGTCTGTAGCTGTAGGTCTCTTTTAGGATACATGCAGCCACATGACTCCAGCTTGACTAAGGCTCATGTGATACTGTAAAAGCTTTGGGACAGCTCTGTGTGTGTGTGTGTGTGTGTGTGTGTGTGTCTCAGAGGAATGTGTCTCAGTGTGATTAGGTTAAAATGAAGCTCATTAAGCTTCGGTTGACAACATGTGACGGTAATGATTGAATCTTTGAATAAACCTCAGTCAGAGATATAGAGGAGTAAAAATCCTTGACGGTGCCTCAACATGTCCACTGACACCTCCTTTCCTGGGGCACCTGATGACCTTGTTGCTATGGATACCATCGAAACAACAAAATAAATGACACGAACAAACAGAATATTCAGACTACCTTGACTCGAAGCAGGTCTCGACTCCCCAAGGCTGTCCTTCACCTCGACTGATAAACATGCAGCTGCTTTCATTAACCTGTGTACATTGTGTGGTCTGATGCGAAGTGCAGATACAACTCAAACATTAAAAACAGACTTGTCAAGAAGGTTTGACCACTTCCTACTCTATGTTTGATACAGTGGAGCGTTGCCATGAATGAGACTCTATACATTTTAAATCCGTGACCCTCCAGTTTTCACCCATCTAACTAGTTAACAACCCAAGCGGGACTGTGCATATTTGCGTCTGTCTTTTTCTTGACGGTTCCTTCTGGTGTTTCTTTGTTTGTACTGTTACTCTTCACCTAATTACTGTGCAACAGGACAGGTAACTAAACATCAGCTTCTGTATCACTTCAAAGAATTTCTTCAGAACAAGTGTTCACTCTCATTTTCTGCATCTCTGCTCTTTACATTTGCTGGATTACAGCAGGTGACAATTCAGAACCAACATTTGTTGATATTGTACTTTAGCTGTGCAAATTCCCTGAGACTATCCGATGGAAAAAAGGCCACTCTGAGTAACAGATCCATGAGTTTGTAGGCTTCTTATCAGCAGTTTACACTACTGTAGTAGTTGTAATATCCTGTTCCATATATGGAACAGGATATTACAACTCTGGAAAGTTATCATAGTGATAATCATTTTATCTTCCATAATGCAAGGAAAACAGAAGAGTTACAACGTTCCTTGTACAAAGTAATCTACCAGAAATGTCAGTGTTTGTTTGCAGGACTCATTGAAATGAAGGCGTTGCTGCATTTTTTCACACTGTGATAATTACATTACATTACATTTATTTAGTTAATAAGTGCATTTCAACTATGTGTATACAATCCAGAAATTGCAAGAATCATGCAGGTACATGAACATTTAGAAACAATAGGAGACTGAGAAATGTTTTATTAATTTTCTTTTTAAAATGTTGCTCTGAACACAGTCTAAGACTCTCCTGCTGTATTTGGCTGGAAACACATAACTTTGCTTGAAGTTAACCAGCTAGCTGCAAAGTGCAAAGCTTTTCTTCTACAGTTCTTAAACCTAAACATAAACCTAAAATAGCGTTTATGCCAAGGAGACAAACATTTAGTGAAATGGTGCAATTTCCACATATAATACAATCTTGCTCTTTTGTGAATCCGTATTATTATGTTATTATTTACATTAACATATTAATATTAGATAAATTGTATGTTGTATATGTTGTTTTTTGATCAAAATGTTGGTTAAATTTTCTTTAAATGACTTTTTTCAACTGTATTCACGGAGCGAATGAACTCCGCCCAGCTGATTGATACCGGCATACGCTGTGATAGTAATCAGCTGAACCCGCTTGCGCTGTGAGTTTAGACCTTTTTATATATTGTCAGTGGTCTGGACAGCTGCGATGAGTGGTAACGTCGCTGATAGTTTTGCAACATAAACATCTAAAAACTGAAGCGCAGCCTGCTCTGTTTGCACTGGAAGTTAATGTGTGTGGATTTGTGGTGAGATTTCTGCCTGATTAAAAGTGTTTCATTTACTTTCGGTTGCACATGCAACATGCAGTCCCAAACTGCGTCGGTCAAACAGTCTGAAGCGGATCAAAAATGTAATGCACAGCAGAGTATAGAGCTTCTCATTAAATGATGACATTGAGTCTGGTAGTATTATGACTTTATTCAGGATATGTCAGAGACCACAGATGTGTGGGAGAGATTCTGAATGTGCAGAAAGTTTTGACCATGAGCAGAAAATCTGCTGAAACACAGGAGCTATTAAAGTCCAGGAGTTTATTACCAAATTAAAATTTTATAATTTATCATTGAGGTGAAAAGGTGCCACAGTCACATTTAAGCGGGTTACTTCCCCAAACAAAGCCACAAAGAGGAGGGAAGACTAAATCATGACTTGGCAGGGATGATATTACATGAGAAAAGTTGATCTACAGGAGAACGTAACACAGAATGACTGAGAGCTGCAATGACTTATTCTGTTACAGTTAGGCTATAGATTTTTAATTGTCACCTGCCTCCTGAATTTTGTGTTTCTCTTTATATAAAAACATTTTTAAAAATTACCATAAATTGGTGCAGAAGAATTCATCAGAATGCAGGAAATAAAGTGTTTAATGCTCAAAATTGTCAAATAATTCAGCATTAAAGGTTTCTTAAACATAGTGTTAAAATCTCGTCTCGTCTAGTGGGTTAAGTGTCTCATCACTTCCCTACTAATCAGTTAATGTCAATTTGTAAATTTACCAGTTAAGATTTGTAAGGTAGTGTGTTGTTTCAGGACCGCCTGTGGTCTGCAGTGTGCTGTTTATAAAGGCCAAACAGCCTTAATATAAATCTTTAATAAGAACTAATAGCTACTCGGCCATATTGATTCAGGTATGTTTTGAGTCAGTGCTAGGGGAAAGGACAGTATGATAAACCCTGTGTGTACTGTGTATGTGTGTTTTTTTTAAAAGAGACATAGCAACATAGTCTGGTGTGTGTGTGTGTGTGTGTACTTCTATATGTACATGTGTGCGGCAGTGTGTTTATGATGCTGCTTAATAGGAGAGGAAAGCCAAATTATGGTGTAAATGTTAACACCACTGCATCGTGTATGCATTTATGTTATCTTATTTTGTGTGTGTGTGTTTGTGCATAATAATAATAATGTACGTGTGGATGTGTAGCTATAGAAGCAGATGGGTGTGTGGGCGGTCTCTTCCACTCTTCTCCACTCATGCTGAGAGCAATGAAGACGAGTTTTATGAGAGGATTATAGAGGAGCTGAACGTATGGAGTGCATCAGCTGCTTTTTTCCTGCTCTCTTCATAATTTAAAGGGGTTGCAGTGAAGGTGTTAATGAACTTATACCTTATGTGTACTCCAGACGCTGTATGTTTTTCAAGAGTGAGCTAAGTGAGATATGGTCAATGCGAATATGAAACAATATTGGTTTGGATCGTCAGACAGTTTTGTGTGTATGATTTTGTTGCAGCCTTTCAAACTGGATCCATCTGTAATTTGCCAAGCATGCATTTGTGTGCACACAAAATTGGACATAATTTTATTTCCTAGAATTTATGTTCTTTTCATTTTAGCCTTCGTTTTTATCCACTTTGTAAAATTTAACAATTTTTTAACTAAATCATTATAGACTGCTTTGCTGAAGTTTGATGTTGGAGGACATTGGAGTGGAATTGCGCTTCTTGTTGCATGCCTACATCCATTAATAGCTAACTATGGGAGTGGGAATCAGGCACATTGTCACAGTGATTGAGAATTACTTTCTGTCTTTGTGGGTAGTTTTATCTGTCCTGTCATCTCTCTACCAATATTTTCCAGAGTTTTCTCTCTTTCCACAGCTCTCCCCTGTGTCCTCCCCCTCCCTCATGCATGTCATCAACCCTGCCATGAGTCAGTTAGAGGTTGATGCACATGTTTCTCCTCCATCTCAGCCTCTCTCTTCCAGGCAATGATGTCTATCTCCACATGAGTGAAACCACAAGGAACCACTAACACTAACTGCTTTTTGCACAGATGCCTATTTGGAATCACATGTTCTGAACGGTGCATACATACAGATATTGGCAGCGAGGACCTGCATACCGTAGTTATTTTGTGCCACACTTGTATGACAGAGAAATCCTTTTGAGGATATAATCGGATGGATTGCAAATTGGGGTGTTATGCCACGGTTTCATCAATTCTGTGAAATTCTTTTGTATGGACCAAAAAATAAATGCATTGTGAGTCAGGACGCATATATCAGCTATATTGGCTATGGGCTGAATCTACCAAAATACGTGCCTTTATATTTCTGCCTCTTCAGGATTTATGAGGGATGACATAAATCATAAAAATGGTGGCAGGTTGTTTGCTGGGGCTTCTGTTTGGAAACATTTGTCAACCCATGTTCCTAAATATCCTCCCAGCAGCTCTTCCTCTTGTCTCCCTGTCTTTGTGCCAGAAAGTTGGTAGATCTGATAACTGGTAACCCTGCCTTACTAACAGAAATATATCCAAGTTGTAACAGCTAACACAATAACCTTATATTTACTGTGCAACTAACTGAGGGCTTAGTAGTTCATAGAAAACAGAGAGTCTGTGTGTGTGCGAATGTGTTTATACGCGTGTGTCATCATAGCTGGCCTGTCCACAATGCTGCTGCATCACTTATTCAACAGGGACAAATTAGGCATAGACAGACACGGCTAAACAGGAGGACAGGCACGAGTGGCTGCCGACAGGAGGCTGTGTGTGTGTGTGTGTGTGTGGGGGGGGAGACTGTTCTGGTTTGTTTGAAGTAAATCCAGTGCATTAGCAGCAGGAGTGAGTCCAGCTGTATAAAGTTATTCTCCAGTGCCTGAATGTGTGTGTGTGTGTGTGCATGTTTGCTGCATCTGAATATGTTCTGCTCTTAGCTCTTCTTATTTATTTATTTGTGTCCATTTGTTCATTATAAATTGACTCTTAACACATCAAATGTAAAAGGTATTCATTTCAGTCCATCCATCAATGCTGGTTACTGTGCGGTATTTCAAAGTACACTCTGCAGTTGGCTCTCTTTGGTGGTACAGTTTCTCTCCCTGCATGCATGTAGACTGTGCTCCTGTACTTCTATTCTTGTGAGGACCAATTAGTGTGGACTTGTCCTCACTTCTTCAAAGGCTGTTTCAGGGTTAAGACTTGGTTTTATGGTTAAGGTTAAAGGGGCAGTCCTCACATCTAAATCCACATCCAAAGTTTATTATTCATGTTTAGTACTACTTGAAAACAGTTGTCTAATGTCGCCTGTGGCTCTGGAGGAGCCTAATGATGTCATACTGATGTCACAAGCATATATCTCATGTTTGGCTTGGAGACCACACATTTGTTTACTAAAAACCTGTGTAAGAAAACTGCACATTGGAGTTTGGAAATGGGTGTTAATCAGACAGGGAGATAGGGTTGCATTATGGGAAGTATATGATCCAGCATTTCTGACCGTTTGCAAGGGACTAAAAGGCAGGGTGTCTCTGCCTTGGCTGCTTCGATTTAAATCTATTTTTTTCACACTAGATCACTATGTACAATACAGGAGCACTGCTTGGTATTAAAGCTCAATACTGTTTTGGTACCAACAGAAATGTGGAGTGTGGTGGATCAAAGAATTGCCGGATAAGCTTCAAATATAGATAGCCAGCCGTAGAAAGGTTTGGTGTTGTCTAATGAGGGTCCTCACAAGTACAGCTGTTCAAACCTGTGTGTGTGTGTGTGTGTATGTGTGTGTGTGTGAAGGGTCTGCAGTGTGTCACTCCACAGAGGCCGTGTGCTCTCTGTCACTGAGAACAGATAAAACACAATGTGCTCCCTGTTCTCTCTCTCTCTCTGTCTCTTTCAGTCACTCTCATTGTCATTTTTCTCTCTCGGCTTTTTTTGATTCTTTTCTTGACTACATCCATGGAACTGCTGATGAATTTGAAATAGCCTTTTTATGTGCCAAACAGCGTTCCGTCTTTTCACAGATTTCATTTTCAGATGAAAAATTTGAAGCTTCATGTCCACACTGGGATGCCAGAACTATAGAAACACACATGACACACAATTTCGTGTCCCCGTCCTCTTTTTTTATTCACGTGTGTCATTTAAGCCAAACACAGCAGCTGAAATGTTGTATCTTTATGTCTTTACCATTTATCACTGTAAAGAAAATAATCTGAAAATCTATTATTGGGGTTCATCTACCTCAGATAAATGAGAAGTGAGTCAAAAAAGTGTGTGTGTGTCTAGAGTGAATCTGAGCCAAGAGTTCAGTTATGTCATGTGCTTTCACTTCAACCTCAACAGACTGTGGGTATGTTTGTGTGTGTATAGTGTGTGACAGAGCTGGCAGGTGTGGACAGGAGTCATCACATGCTGAAGGACCTTTATTTTTGGGCCAGTTGGAATCACAAGGAGCTGTCACCACACACACACACACACACAGTTTGTTCCACTATCCCCGGGGGGACATCTCATTGATATAATGCATTCCCTGTCCCCTTACCGTAACCTTATCCATCACATCTAAATGCCTAACCTTAACCTAATTGTAACCTGAAACCTAAAACCATGTCTTAACCCTCAAAAAAACATCTCTGCTAGTGGGGACCTGAATTTCTGTTCCCCTGGTGCAGTAAATTAAGCGCTCCCTGTTGGACCAAACATATTTACGACACAAACAGCCTGAGTGGGAGTGCATGTTGTGTGTGTGGGTTATCCTTTAATTGAATTCAGTTTTTTGGCTATAAAACGACACAGATTGCATTTGAAGGTTTGTTTACTTATTAGTTACATTCCATTTAAGTAGAATAAATTTATTTTTTCCACAAAGATTAATTATAATAAGTATAATTGTGATGAATAATCATGGCATTTCAATATTAAACAGAATGACTGATTATGACAAACACACACACACACACACACACACACAGACACACATGCACACACACACACACACGCACACAAAACATGCTTCAGATGCATTAGGGCGGATGGAGGGAAATCTGCTCAATTGAGTTAAAGCTTGCAATTTAATTTTCCTCCGCGTTGGTGTATTTTCCCCATAAATGACTGTACAGTTTGAGGGTGTTCTCAAAAAAAGGTAAATAAATTTCATTTGTGTCCCTGTTAAATATGCAGCACAATATGCACACTTTTACACACACAGAGAAACTCTCAGTCCACATGATGACGAACATGTGATGGTGGACTTTGCTCTCCTGGACCTGCAAATGAAATCGGTAGAATCTTATCAATAGTTGCTGACATGCAGAATTATTTTTGTTATCGGTGTTATTGTGTGATTTTGTTACTCTGGATGCCCTTGTCATGTTAAACAAAATTGATAAATGAGGTAACATTACAGTGTGTACTGCCCTTCATCTGTGGTTGATAGAGAGAATGACTTGGGGCAGTTTTGTAGATAGCAATACTAATTAAACCTGTATTTTCTTTTTGCTAATAAAAATGTAATTTGCATTTGAAAGATGGTACGAAGTGTGTGGAGTAAAGGAAATTATATTCTGAATGAATTTAGTGTTTTATGTTTTTGTTTATAACCCAGTACAAAACCCAATTCTACATTCACTTTGGAAATCATGGGATTATGTGAGCGGAGCTAAAAACCTTCCTAGCTATATAGAAAAAGACAGAGACCCTGTTGCCACATTGTTAAGGTTAATATTAAGAAATGGGTGTTAACTGCTGCAGGACCTCTGTACGCAGTACCAGCTTTCATGTTTGGTTTAGCCATGGATGTAATAAGAGCGCTGTATAGCCTTGCTGTCAATGTGTCCCGGTGGCCAACTGCAGTACTGCAACTCAAACATTCCCATCAGGACAGAAGCTATTTTCCCCATATACCAAAATTGTAAAAGAGACTTTTGTAAAACTGTTGACACGACACCTTGAACTGAAAGTAAGCTTGAAAGTGATCCAGTCGGTGTGCAGTTATCACCTGGTCCAGCGTGCACACCGTGTACTAAGGTCTTACTGCAGCAGCCCAGGCCCTTTGCTGCATGTCGTCGCCTTTTTCTCTATCTCCCCCCTTTCCGGTCTCTCTTCAGCTGCCACAATCTAATAAAGGCAAAAAACCTGAGAGAAAAAAGAAAGTGATCAGCACCTCACAACTACCCCCGATGTGCGTTACTTTTCTATATTATCAGACATCTTGAATTGTCAATTATAGCTTATTTTAATATTATTTGTAATACAATGAACTGCAGACAAAACATTTTCATGTTTATGTGATAAGTTGGCGAGTTCAGGACAACTTTAATTTTATAAATGGGTACCATGTCAGAACACAGCATCCATTGGTTTTAACCATGCCAGTATCTCCAGCTATTATATGCATACTGGACGATTCTGCACACCACGGTTTACATCCAGTGCCAATGCAGGACGTAATGTGCCCTTTACGTATAGAGGCATACAGTCAGAATAGAGGTTGGGCTGTGGATGGGGGTGCAGCACAACAGACTTTAATACAGGAATTTGAGTTCAGTCAAAGATCGTCCCTCTTCCTCCACTGATAAAGAGTCCATCGCTCCTGCATGCCCTTCCTGTGACCATAAACCTCTGTGGGCGTACACATGTAAACTCTCAGATAAACGGGGAGCAGAAATAGAACTAGTGCAGTTCATCCGCCATGTTTATGAGAATTAACACAAGCCAACAACAGTCCTGGACACACACACAAACTGAAGGGCCTTTTCCTTCCTCTACTGGCTCTATATTTAGTCACATTTGCACCTGTGAGTCTGAGCACGCTCAGTAAGCAGCTGATGAATGGAGGGCTGTGACCTCAGGGTAAGGGAGGTGGTGTGTATGTGTGTTTGCGATCCACACAGCCGGGTTGCTTTTGTCTCTTCCTGGTGACGTCATAATCGTCTTTTCACTGGTTTATGGTAGATGAAATGGGGGTTAAAGTTGGGTTACTGTATAAATGAGCAGAACTTTATTTTTCCTTTTTGGTTAATCCATTATTTTTTCAAATCCAGCATGATTTAGAAACACAGTAAAACAGCCGCTGGCTTAATCAATTTTCTACATCGACCTTTTTTGTCTTCTTGAGTTGTGACCAGTTAACTAGAGTCACTGTTCCCTCTCAGACTGATGCATTACTAAATTACTGGTACTAAATACTACAAAAAAGAACCAACAGATTATTTGATGATGAGAACCATAATTAGTTCAAGTCTCAACTGAATAAATTTTGCTAACTCAGATTGTGAAACACTCATCTATGTTATTTTGTATGTTATGGATTCATTTTCTGCTAATTCACTTGAACGCATTTATTAATTAACAGATGAATCATTTAAGTAGTATCAAGAAGTAAGTATCTAACTAAACAAAAGAAGTGCTGTAGCCAAGTTAATATGTTGGAATGCCACTGGTTTAAAACCATTTTCACCTCCGATTTACACAAAAGATGTTGTGATTCCTTCTGCAAAAAGCACAGTTACACACAGTTCACAACACTGTTCTGAAAATACAAATTGTTGAAAAGCGTTGATTATGTCCTCCGAGTAGTTAAAAAAAAAAAAAAAAAAGCAGTACATCTACATAGTGGAGTAGAGAGTAGTTTACATTTTTCTCAGTTTAATAATGAAATTTAATATGAATGAAACAATGAGCCCCAATCAAAATTGCATCCCTTTCAGAAAACATTGTTTTATTCACTGTCATTTTTGTGCGCGTGGATGCAGAAACAAAACACATCATTACCGCAATTGTTGATACACCTACACTTCTCTCCATATCTACCAGAAACACAACGCTGTTCTATTCTTTGATTGACGCTGGTAACTAAAACAGCCCAAATTTCACTTGTTTATAATATATAAAATCTTGGCAACAGACACTGGCTCCCCCCTCCTCTGCTGGTAATATTCTGCCACCCTCATCTGTCCATCTGCCACAACGACTTCCTTCCTTCCGTTCCTTGTAGAAAATGCAGATGGATGAGAATAATTATCCAGTTAAACCTCAAAATGCTCTCAGTGTAAGGAGCTGCTCGATAATGACAATCCATTTATCCCCTCAAAAGGTGCCGTTCCTGGAACAAGCAAACACTGGATATGAAGAGAGTGTCTTAACAAAACAAAACAAAAAAAAAAGGAATCAGGCAGGGTGCTCCCCCCGCTGCACTTTCACATTGGAACAAGCCAACAAACTTTCTCTGTCCTCCCCCTCATCCGTCTCTCTGCTTTCCATCTCCTACTGTATACATTACTGAACCCACGCCTGTTCGCCTTCGCTGCACCAAGTCTTCACTTAGCACTGTTCACTGTGCGTGCGCTCGCAAAGGGGGATTATGGACACTGTGGGTGGTGCAATCTGCTGGTAGAAACTGAGCCCCCGGCCGATACCCACTTGCTTTCATGAGATGAGCTCAAATGCACTCAAGCACACACGGCTGTATACATACATACACGTGCAGACACTCAGTAGGTTGTAGAGCAGAAGTTGTCTTCACTCCCCAGAGCTTTTCTACGTGTGTGTTGCATGTGTGTGAGGAGTATATATGATGTGTGGGTGTATGACAGGATGTGTGTCAACCTCTCGTCTGCTGCAAGTCACACACCACAGTCTCTCTTTTTCCTCTCCAACTTTCTTTCTTCTACATGTTACCACATTACTGCCGTTGCAAGTGATACTGTGAGATTTTGGCCCAATAGTATGTCACGATCACACAGTTTCCCACAGGATGGCAACACGTTCGTGGTGGTAGTGAGTGGGCAGATCGCTTAAGAGTTTTTCTTTTTCCTATAACAATATACAGCAGATTATGTAAAATATGCACAAATCACACAATATAATCCTATTTGAGCTAGAAACCTCTGGTGAACGTGTAACTTGATAGGATGAGAAGGATGTGATGCAGGTTGGTGGTCACGGTCACATGACCGGTGGCAGTGCAGAAAGAGACACTGAGGCTAAGGTTGCGTGTATATAATACACGCAATAGCAACATGATTGGCTGTTGTGCATATAGGCTACATGGGTGCTGTCAAATAAATCAATTAAAACATTTAATTTAAAGAGTAAATTCATTAAACTAATACTTGCACTGCTAGACCCCCAGTCATGTATAGGTGTAGAAAACAAGATTATTATATCTCAAGAGGTTTTTATCCTGGAAATAAATTTGCAGTCCAGACAGACTAGAAAAGCTGATAATGGACTGAATAGCAGGGCATCAAACTAAACATGAGGCCAGTGAATAAAACACACGCCTTTGGTGTGAGAGACCTGGGTTGAAATCCCCACTGTGACACATCCACAAATGTGCCTGAACAAGACACTTAACCCATAGGTGTGTGACCTCTGACATATAGAAATTGTAAGTCGCTTTGGAATGAATAAATGTAATGGGTATAAATTCAAATCCCAACTGTACTCATGATTCATCCTTCATGCACACTCAAGTAGAAATTCACTCTATGAGTAAGAGACAGTTTGTCTGAGGGGACTGCAGTTTATAGGACCAGCAGTTCTCCCTCAGAACTAATGGAGTGCAGAAGGTGCGTCTCCTCTGCACTTGGGGCTGGGCGTGGCCGAGACAGAGCACACAGAGCTGGGCCTCTTCTACAATATTGACAGTGTTATAAACCAGAATTCTGGACCCAGAAGCACGACTCTACTCGAGGCAGTTCACCGTTCAAAAGAAGTTTATAACAATAATGAGTGCGTGAGCCGTGGCGGTGGAGCAGAAGCGGCAAACCAGGGTTAGCAGCGGAAGGCAGAGCTGGCAAGAAGTATAGTCACTTGGTGCAGAGCTAGGCAGGCTGGCAAAGACCACACAGGACCTGGGAATCTGGATACGCAGAAACACAGGGAATTAGTCACAGGAGAAGAATTACAGAACATGAGAATTACAAAAACAAAAAGTTGGCTGTAGCGCTGTACCACATAGGCAAACTGACAATCTGGCAAACAGTAGAGTGCAGGGCCGGGGTAGATATGCTGCTGAGTGCTGATTGCCGGATGAGAAGCAGGTGTGCAGGAGACGACTGTCGGCAGGGGTGGATCTTCATGTCCAGATGGACACGCCTTCACACAGACAGACAGGGACACAGACTGACATGAACATAAGGAGAGGGATAATTACAACAGATGAACACAGGGAAGTGCTACTGGACCATAACAGACAGGGCTGTCGTGAACAATCATCGTTGATAAAAACAAGCAATTTTACGTGATTAGCTCGGGTTTTAGAAAATTGTAACTCACATTTTTCACTATTTTCATACATTTTATTGACCAAATGATTAATCGACTAATTGTCGAGAAAACAATCAGTGATCACGAATTGCAGTTCATGCTTCTTCAGAATGAGTAAGCTTGCAGTAATGCTGTATAGTTAGTGTGGTAGAGGCGTTAGCATTATGCTGTGCTGCTGACAAATGTTTTGTCACTTGTGTAAGTTGTTCACAAATTGTAAGAAGAGGTGATTTTAGCCAAATTTTTCTGTAGAGAAAACTCCAGCCCGTCTCTCCATGCTAACTTCTGTCCCACCAGCTTCATCCAGACAATCTATTTCTTTCATTGGTCTGTCTAAAAAGCAGAAACATGATACAAGAGGTTTCTGCATATTTACTAGGGCACCTGGTGCAAGACTCGTAAGAACTGTATTTGTTGACTACCAGACCAACAGAATAATAATTTATTTTGGTTACAACATCAATGCGTTGAGTACTTCCTGTCCAGTACAGAAGCACAGATAACCATCTAGCTTAGAATATGGACAGAAAAGCTGCAGGGTCATGTGTCATCTCTTCAGAGTGTTGAAACCGTCTGTGTGTCCCAATGAATTTACCGGGACATGAGCATCAAGAATGAAGCATTTTCAACTTGGCAAATACCAGTGCAAGGGTTAAACAGTATGTCTGCAAATGTTTTACCAATCATCTTCTGTACAATTTGCTATAGGCTATAACTTCCATGCTTTAGACAGCATGCACATTAAAGCTTTTTACTCATATTTGTAATCTTAACTCTCTCTCTCTCTTGTCTTTTTCTTCCACTTTTCTTTTTCCTTCCCCTTGTTCCTCTTAACACTCCTTCTGTCCACACTTACCCCTCTCTCTGCAGATTGACCTGGAGCCAGAGGGGAAGGTATATGTGGTTATTGACCTATCAGGATCTTCCAGTGAAGGTAAGAACTCAGTAGACGGTGATGTTATCTGTTATGCTGTTATCCTTTGTTCAAAGTTGTTTTTCTCAAAAGAGCTGCTGTATAATCAGCACTTTTAAAACCCACAACTTTCATGAGAATTGATCTAGAAATTGTGGGTTTTATAGGCTGCAGCGTTTATAATAGCTTACAAACCAGCCCATTTTAGACAGTTTACGAAAAAAAACATAAAGCTTATATACATATGGCTAATGGTGTCTTGCAGATGAGAAAATCACATTTTAAAAATCCAAAAACTGTTCAGTTCTAATGAGTCTAATGGGTTTTATTTTGTAGGTTTCCTTTATTCTTGTTATGGGTAAGGGTTATATTGATATTAATCTACATTACAGTCATGCCAGTGTTGTTTTAAGTCATTTACACATCCTGTATTGTTGATTACCCCCCACCTATCTACCACCTCTCTGTAACACATAATGCTGTCTTTGCATCATTTCATAAAATACACGAATTTACATGTAATATTTACATTCATACATGCATACTTTATACAGTACATCGGTGCAGTAGACAGTGTTTTCACTCTGAGGCTGATGCCACTCTTTGATGTGCTGTGTCTGCGGATGTCTGTATGTGTGAGTTGTCTCAAGTGCCTGCGGTTGCTCATTAAAAGCTTTGTAAAAGTAATGTGTTGAGTAACACTTCCCTGCTGCCTCTTCCTCTTTCTCAATCTCTACGTCTGCCTCTCATTTCAAACCAGTTACCCTCAAATTCATTATATCATCCTCTGATAAACTAAATTTAAATTGGTAGTGGTGTATTGATCGACTTAAACATGACTTTAAGGCAACTTCATGCAAGAATTGGTATTTTTTGCAACTTGGCGCCCCTACAGAGTGAAATGCACTTTTATATCACTCTCGGAAATACAAATGATGCTAAACCTCTGTTTAAAAATGGGCTAAATTGGCCTATGATCAAAACTACTTTGCCAATACGGACAATCATCAAGCAAGTGCAACAACAGAAGACATAGCAAGCCAGGTAATATCACTTATAGTCCAATAGCAAGAAGGCCAGCTCGGTGTTTGTCTGGAATTTACTCTTGTCCGGCCTCTTGCTTGGACACTTTACGGGTCTGTGGACCATTGAAAGGATTATTTTAAGGTGGAATACTTGCATAATGTTGCTTTATAGTTTTAAAGTAGGACTTTTCTTAAAGTGTGTGCGTGTGTGTGTGTGTGTAACACTGTGAGAAAGTCTTGAGTCAGTCTGTCACCCATCTGCACTGTGCACCATTAGATCAGGAAATAGACAATGCAAGTGTCCTGTGCATTTACATGTGTTACTCCTCGAGCTGCAATCTTTGCTTTATGTTCAAAAAAAGAAAGTTACAGCTAAAAAGCTGAGGAGTTCTATATGAAGTGGTGCATGGAGACTGACATTATTAAACAGTTGCCCTCCCAAAAAACCCGTATGAATTTTCCAAAAGCAACTTGCAGAAGTGTTTTCTCTAGGCCTAGGCTAAGGGAAAGACGGACTTCAGGGTTAAAGGCGCATGCTACTTCCACCTTTGCTACTCAGTGAGGACAGGCCGCAAGAGGTTACGTAATCATGAGATGCATATCATCCCTGCACCATCTAGCATTTCTATCTCTGCTGTATGCATAAAATCATGTCCAGAGATTTTGAAAGAACATTTTTAAAGAGCTGTTGTGTGTGTGTGAGAGAGAGTTTTTTTATACGAGAGGATCTGGTAGACACATGAACAAACTCCCTCCCTGTCTGTCTGTTATACTGTAACAGACATTTACATACTGTGCATCCTCCATGGCTTCATTTGCAGTACTAATAAAGTGATGAATGTATCTTGCTGCTTCTTAAGACAGTAAAATCAGCTGCAGGTCCAGCACCAGAAAACTACCAGTCTCAGACCAAGTGACCAGTGACAGCAGGGTTCAGGCTAAGTCATCGCCATATAAACTTCACACTGTTCCTCAGTCAGATTAATCCTGCGCACAGCTTTTGTCCTTTATGCAGTCCTATGTGGAGATACATCTGTGCTTTGGATTGCTTTGTATAGCTTTTAACTGGTGAGGAGCAAAAGTACACGACCAAATGATGCATCTCCATCTACATGTTGTACCTTTGGTGCTGCGGCTCTGCAGATCTGACAGATCCCGTTGTAACTCATGTACTTGCTTCAAAATGTGATGATAAAGATAAAATGGAGCAGTGAGAAGAAACAGTGAGAAGAATCAACATACAACAGGCACAGTGCCATGGCATGGTGTTTGATAATACACAGTTTAAATCTACAGCTGAAGGCTCTGATATATTATTATTATTATTGTTATTATGACCTTTATTTAAACAGGGAGCGCCATTGAGAACAAACTCTCTTTTACAAGGACACCCTGATTACAGTACATGTAAAACAATAAAAGCACATGAAAGTTACAGCATACATCAACACATTATACAACACACAGGCCAAGGACATCAACATAAGGTGCAACATCAAATCAAAGAAAAAACATGCATACACACTGTTCTAGGTCAGTCAGAAGACATTAAATTTCATTTAAAGGGATTTGCTTGTCTAATTTTACAAGCTTCTGCAGAGTGTCCCGCGTGTGTGGAGTATTGTTAGAGCCCGTTTGCCAATCTTAGTAGCAACATAATGATTTTCAAAGACCAAATATTCTTGGGTCGTAGTGCAGTGTGAACATGATCTACTGTATAGTTACAAATACATGTGAGATACCCAGGAAGTGCTCTGTAAATAAACAGAATGCAGTGCCGTTCTCTTGTCACTGCCAACCAACTTTCTCATACAGCAATGTCGGTCATGAACCTAAGGGCGGAAGGATAGACTGCATCAAGAGGTTTAAGAATAGAGGCAGGAGAGTGCAAATAAATTGCATCACCTTAGTCCATAAAAACGTTGACTGAGCAATTTGTTTTCTTTCTACTTCCATAAAAGAATGCCAGTTTTGATTTCATTAATATTTTTTTGAAGCAGAAAAAAAAAGCTTGTCATCCAGCCAGACACCGAGTTATTTATATGGTTAACAGAAGATGATGAAATTTAATAATTACAAAATCTCTTATCATTTATGACATATAAATATTAATGGCAGCCTAAATCAGTTGTGAAAGATTTGGCTTCTATTTCCAGTAAAAGTGAATGAAAGGGCAAAAACATTTGTGACAGATAATCACTTAGAGACCCTTAAATTAGGAAACTGATTCTTGATAATTCATTTGATCAGCAACAAGCAAATACCACTTTATCACCATATCAGCCACACGTAATGCTGTTGACATTTGGACTCATTTTGTGCTTTTGTCTCTGTCTCTGTCCACTTTACAGTAATCCAAACCCTAACTTACCTCCTGAAACTGAAAAGAAAAATCTGAACCACTTTAAAATAAATCTTTACCAGTCTTTGTGCATCGGTGTGTTTGTATATAAATGTGTGTGTAAAATGTACCAGATTATGTGTTAGAGAGACAGGACAGAATTGAAGAAGAGAAAGACAGAGAGGGAGTTAACTGGAGGTTGAAAGAGGGGGAGAGGCGGGTGATAAATTGATTAGTAAAGTGGAGTGTTCTCTAATGGACCAGTTACATCATCGAAAAAGAGAGGGAGAGAGGAGGAGGAGAGAGCGAGCTAAGTACAGAGTGACAAAGAGGTGTCATTAGGACAAGGACTTTCCTTTTTCTCTCCTTTTATAAATTCGTTCTTCAATCTTTAATTCTATGTCTTTCTAAATCTCTCTGTTTCTTTTTCTGTCTGCAGTGACAATATGTTCATGTACATGTGTGTGTGCGTTTGAGTGGCTGAAATTGCAGTCATTACTTAAATGTGTTTGTATAGCAGAGAACACATGGGTGAACTGTCAGGCCTGAGAGCTGCAATCAACATATTAGCTTTTATACACACACACACACACACACACACACACACACACACACACACACACACACACAAAGCCCTGCTGTCACCAGGCCAGGATGATAAACTGCTGCTGTTGCTAAAAGCAGGTGAACTATTTATGTTGTTCTGGCTCTTGTTATCAGCTGGGAGACTATTATACTTTGAATATAATGAAGCTTTGTAAGAAACATTGTGTGGCCTTCGCCTAGAAAAAAACCTGAGAGATTGATCCTTCAATCATGTTACGAGTATTGTCGCTGGATACTTTGCTACCAGAGGGCACCAGTGTGCAATTCCCCTGGTGGCAACTACAAATCCACCACAATACACAGCAATCAGCTGACATAATCAGTTTTATTTCTGTTGAAACTACTATTTATTATGTAACAACATAAAAAGTTTACTTTTAAACTGCATTATGTCATGTTATCTTGGTGAGGTCTCGTAACTACACATAACAAATATAATCTTTGTTTATGTAGTGTGTTTCTGAAAAAAACAAAATATCTAAATATTGACCGGAATATTGTATTTTAAATTCCTCAAATATCAAAATCATCCAATATCAGTTGGGTTCTACTAATAATAAAAAATAAGCTGGTTGCATTTTAGCACTGTCGTTGCATTAGCGTTAGTGTGGTTACACTGTATGATTCATTTGACACATGAACATGCAGGAGAGATGCATTTGTTACTAATGTGTGAATTGAGCTGCCTCTGTCCACATGTAGCTTTTTCTTTATACGTGTAATTGAGGCGCATTCGCATTCAGTGTCAACATACCTTAAACCTTTATCAATTTTACATGGGGAGAACTACTCATACTTACTTAAAACTGTTGGATGGATTGGCATTAAATTTGGCATTAATTTATACTTATTTTCATCTAGATTTTGTTTAAATACTGACTACATTTATGACGTTCCCATTCCCATCACAGCTGTATTTTCTGTCTGACCAGAACAAGAGATATCCTGTTTCATTTGCCCGCTGTGTTATGTTGTAGTCATTTTAGTTTGTGAGGTGTAATAAACATTTGGGGGGTTACTAGCAGGACTTTAAAGATAAAGTGTGAAAGTTTTTAGTGGCATCTAGTGGTGAGGATTGCAAATTGCAACCAGCTGCTCACGGTGCATTCACCTTCTCCTCGGATGGTCTCATTTCCCGAGTTGCGAAGTCGTTTTTTCCAACTTCAGCTGTGTTCATGTGCTTTTAAGTCGGAATGTGGAATCAACATGGACGCTACTACAAAGATTTGTTGGATTAACACTATTAGAGCATTTAATCTACCAAATGCACCATCAGTCACTGCTCACCCCTCCCTTTCCAAGCATGCAAGAGAAGCTGCGGTGGCTGACACACTCTGCCGGCTCTTGTGCTAAATAATACGTGTGGTCCTCTATTTGTCCAAATTTATTTTCTTCTTCTTCTTCATACATATTCAACTTAGTGACAAAACGCGTTCTGTAGAGTAGTTTGTCCGTTTGGGCCACTGTAGAAACATGCCGCCGCAACATGGCATCTTCAATGCAAGAGGACGTGCAGTGTATGTAGAAAGAAATGTCTCATTCTAAGGTGATATTGTGTAATGTCTTTATTACACACTGAACCTTTAAGTCTTGTTAGTGCTTATAAAGGTGAATGTGCTTAATGTCAGCACCGAGCTATTGAAATCTTTACTTCGGACTTCAGGGGTTGTGATAAGGACATCACAGAGGAACAGCATGTCTATCACAGCCCCCATCCCAGCCCCCAACCCCGCCACCCCCGAACCCTCCCCAGTGGACGACGCCAAGTCTAATACTGTTGCTAGGCAGCAGTCACCAGTTGCTAGGCGATGGGGATGGCGAATAGCAAAGGGGCTGGAAGAGTAAGAGTGGCGACAGGCAGAACATGACTGGGAGAAAAGGATGTACGAGTCCTAGAGGTTTAACGGAAGAGTAGCTCCAAATGTAAAGTTTATCTGGAGGGTGGCGCTAGAGGAAAGGTTTTGGAGCGTCAAGAGTTTGTCTTTTTGATTATTATATTTCCTGTGTAAGTTGTTGTTCTGACCTGACGGAGGTGCTAGAGTTTTGTCAGTAAGCTAAGACTACTAATTTATAAAGTCAGGATGTGGTCAAATGAAACTCCTAATTTTACAGCTAATTTATCTGTTTGCACAAAACTTTCTAACCTGATCTGAGATAGTGAAGGCTGAATGAAGTAAGACTGAAGGACAGATGATGTTCTCATATCACAGCTGCTGAGAGAAAAGGATTCTGCGAAGCTCAGTTGCTCAGTGGGTCGATGATGGCAAACAAACGTGGCCGCCAGAGTTAGAGGCCTGATGCTCACTCAGCGTCTGAAACCATGCCATAGCCTGTAACATTTAAAGATTATTTCATCATCTTGAAGCTGTTTCACCACGTCGAAACCTTACAGCAGTAAACATTACTTCAACACGTCTAATAACACGTTACTGTCTGCGCTCTCTGCTTGTTTTTGAAAAATCTTTCTATAACTCTATTTAATCTGATTTAATGTTGCACTGCGCTTGTTAATCTTCGAGTTACGCTTTTCCTTAAAATTTCTTCTGAACTTCCCAGTAGATTACAGTATATTTTTATATACAAGACAAGACCTTAACCCAACAACAATTAACTAAAGAAAAATCACTTGGCTTTAGGGAAAATTCGGAATCTGGGTAAAAAACAGGCGTCAAAACCTTTTCGTCTGTTACGGTTTATTCTCAACTGGATGTGTTCATTTGTTTTCTGAGACACACAAAACATTCTCATCCTTCCAAGTATGTTTCCATTTGCCTCTTCTCAACCCCTTTTCCTTATTAACATCACCTCTCCCTCTCTCACTTGCTTGTTCACCCCAGGTATGTGTATATGTGTGTGTGTGTGTGTGTGTGTGTGTGTGTGAGAGAGAGAGATTTAAACAGGGTTAGACAGTAATTGAAATCTCTGCTGTTCCACTGGGGAAAAGCCTCTGTAATTAAACAGAAAGAGGCCGAAAGAGATTGAGAGACAAAGACACACTGTGACTGAGTGACTGTGTTAAAGCAATCGCTAAATACAACCTCACCCCCAGCCACGTTCATCCACACAGTGTCACTGCCATCTAGTGGTTACATGGTGTGATTGCCGCTTCATCTTGCATCTGTTCTCATTTATCTCATATTCAGAAAGACAGAATAAACCATGCAGTTTCATACATTTTCAGATTAAATAAATATTACTATTTCAAGAGGCTTTGTGTATCTTTTCATACTATTCAGTGAAGAAACTAGCAACATCATCAAAAGCTAATGACACCACATTTGCTTCAACACCCACACTATATACAGGTATTAGGGCTGTCCCCGACTAAGGATTTACAAAGTTGAATCAAAATCGTCAAGTCCTGCCTATATCATGTGTTTTTGTGCGCAGCGATTGGGGGGTTACACACAGTGGCTCCGCTTCAATCTTGAGAAGAGCTGTAGTCTCTATTCATTAAACTTACAATGTAAATTTCCAGCTAAACTGAGGCTTTTTGAAGACCCTCTCGCCTGCCATTCACCCGTCTTGTGCAGAGTTTTGCATGCAGCTGTCGGCAGCAAGGCATACACGTCGCGGTTCCTCGCAGGTCTATTTCAAGTAGCCGGCTATTTAAAAATGAAATAATATTCTTTGTGTGGTTCACCAACAGTGATAAATTATTCAAAAGTCCCACGAGGTGCGGAAGACTCGGCACAACACCAGTGAAGCTGGGGCTCCTGTCACTGCACACGTACACGCTACGCCTACACATGTGCACTGACGACCCAGGGTTAGGGTTACAATTTTGGATTTATTTACGCACTTTAAAAACATTTATTGAACGTTTTTTTTCCTTTTTCTTCTATTTACAGCATTAAACGTTGAAATGTATATTGTACTATATTAACTTATTGGGAGAAAAATGGTAGTTCTATGTAAAATCAGACGTTGAGCACCCCCATATCGCCAAAATTGCATGATCCTTGTGTCGCTGCGAAGCTTCGACTGTGAATCAGGCTCTGCCCATCGAAGTATCAAATCTTGGACTATTGAGGGTCAGCCATACTATATACTGATGTGTTTAATTTCATTTTATAAGTTTTGTATTTTGCTTGTGTGCAGCTGCGCCGGTCAACACGGAAAATGAAGAGCGTGTGTTTCGGCAGCGGATGCGTCCCAGGAAGCGTCAGGGCGCCGTCCGTCGGAGGGTGCACCAGGTCAACGGACACAAGTTCATGGCCACTTACCTGAGACAGCCCACCTACTGCTCCCACTGCAGGGACTTCATCTGGTGAGGACGCACACATTTCCAACTGTAGAGCCTGTTCTGTGACTGCCTTTTTTTTGCGGTACATGTAAATGTGTTCTGCGATTTCCTGCCATAACCTGATTTCTCTGCTGCCTTGTTTACATGTAGACACAGTGTATGCTGTGAAGTGTGGAGTGATAAACAAAGCCAGCTGTGTTTGTTTCCATCACAACAAACTGTGTTAGAGTCACTCACATGGCAGCCATGTGACCTCTGTGCTCCGCTCACTTTCAGCTCCACTCCGAAAGACCGTTTGAAGTGTAATCAGAGAAAAAAGGAACAAGGAAACTGTCTTTGGTAGAGTCCTCTAGTGTTCAGGTTTTCTGAGGTGGAACAAAATTACTGCACCATACACGGGAACAACGTGTAAAGTTTTATGTAAGCCAACAGGAAAATACATGCGATTTTGATGTGAAAGGTTTTTGGTTTTTGATATGCAAAGAATTGCCAGTCATTAATAATAAATGAAACACAATTTGCTGTTTATCTCCTCTTGTATCTTACAAAATCTTTCCTTGCTAACTAGGACACAAAACGCAGTTCTAATAAACTTTATGCAGACAGTGTGAATTGATTACAACACATTTTCTGTTTCTCTCTGACCTTCAGGGGTGTCTTAGGAAAGCAAGGCTACCAGTGTCAAGGTAAGATGCTGTTACTTTTAAGCCATATCTTTACATTCTTTTAGTCCACTATATCTGAATCTTAATTTATGTTTCTCAAACATATCTACTGGAGGGACTTAAGCACATATAATTACACTCTAAATGTGTTTCTTGTGTCCATGTGTGTGTTCCTGCTGCAGTGTGTACCTGTGTGGTCCATAAGCGCTGCCATGAGCTGATCATTACCAAGTGTGCAGGGATGAAGAAGCAGGATGACACAGTCGGGGAGGTACTGACCTACAACTGTTTTAATAAGATTATACAACACAGTTTGACAGACAGCGGCTGTGGCCAGGTGGCCAGATCAGGCCTGTTATGACCTGGCTTAAAAGACCACAACAAAAAGGAGAGACTACATGGTAAAAGTTTAACAAAATATGTTTATTAAAGTTAACCAAATTTAAGAAGTATTTCTAACTAACATTAAAGTATGAGGTATGTAGTCTGTGGTTTCACTAGTGTCTGTGCAGGATGATGGTTGCGTGGATGTACAGTATGTGTGAAGGTGTTGTAGTATGCAAAACAAGATAAATACCACAACGCAATAGTCCAGCCAAAGAAAACCAAACCAACCCACTCATGACCCCACAGGGCGTCACAGGCCCGTCACATAATCTTTTTGTTTGGACTTTGATGTTAATATTCTATAGACTACAATCATTCTGCGTTCTTAACCCTTCTTCTGCTGAAAATGTTTTACAGAACAGCAAGCAGGCTCCACGCGAGACGTTGCAGTGGTTACCTATTTAAAACAGCAGTTAATAGGAGTGCAGGCAAATAAAAAAAATCACATTTAAAGGTAAAGACATTACTTTCAAGTGGAAAATAATCTAATTGCGATTTTTTTAACCTACATTGTGATTGCGATTTAATATGCGATTAATTTTTAAGCTCTTCACCTTCTGTATTATTCAAAACAGACAAGCAATAAATGGATAGTGTATAGTATGACCAACAGATAGATAGATTAAACATACACTGTTCTTTCTTGTAGGCCAGGCCTGTGTTATGATGAAATTAGGTGATGCTTTAATTGCATGAATCATTATTACGTATATAATTATTATTATTATGTAAATATAGATAATTTGAGAGTCAAGTCATGGCATTAAGTAATGATATAACATAATCAGGTAGGCCTACTTACAGATGACAAGAAGAACAAAGTTTACCAGTGTGAACTGTATTATACAGTAAGGGCTCAATACAAAACCCACAGTTCAACCACCAATTAATGCGTCCTTATCTTAGTTCAAATCTCCTAGGAGTCCATCTCTCATCAAAAACCTCAAAAAATACTCAGTTTGAGGTTCTATTCAAAAGTTGGCCAACGGAAATAAAATGAATTTGGTTTGAAATGCCGTTACATAGATAGTTACTGAGCTGACTGGTGGCTGTGTGTGTGACGCAGGCGCCGATCGCCACAATACCCTTACCTTACTGCTTCGTCTGCAGACTGTTTTACTCTCGCGTGTCAAGTGACCAGAGCGTAATCGCAGCTTTTGCGATTAGAAAATCTTGTTTTATCATATCGCGATGATATCGCTAATGCAATTAATCGCTCTGCCCTACTTTCAAGTGTGTAAGCATACAAAGCATTTAGAAGGTTGTTTTTTCTCTACGCGTTTCAGTTTGTTAATAGGTGAGTGAGGGAATTCCACCATCTTTTGCTTGTGTTCTGCAGAGGACCTTTGTTGCAAATCACTCCCACTCTCTCTCACACCTTTACTATCAATAGTGGGCATAAATTACCCACAAATTACAGAGGAACTGCGACATTAGTGGCAGAGATAACAACATTCACATTCCCACATTTTTCCAGCCACACCAGACCTTCAGGCTCCTGCAGGTTTATCTCATTGTCCTTTTGTGCCTTTTACAGCCAGTCGGTTCTCAGAGGTTCAGTGTCAACGTGCCGCACAAGTTCAGCATCCACAACTTCAAGGTTCTCACCTTCTGCGACCACTGTGGGTCTCTGCTCTGGGGCCTGCTGCGTCAGGGACTCCAGTGTAAAGGTACAGACAAACACAAGGTCTTTATCATACCTGGACACCATTAGACTTCCTGTCCTGAATTTGTAACCCTCTGTCTCCCACTGGGTGTGTATCTCAGTGTGTAAAGTGAATGTGCACAGGCGCTGTGAGAGTAACGTAGCACCTAACTGTGGTGTGGACGCCAGAGGAATCGCTAAAGTTCTCTCTGACCTCGGAGTCACACCAGACAAGATCTCCAACAGCGCCCAGAGACGGAAAAAGGTGAATCATCGTCCAAAAGTAAAACTGGCTGCAGCTTAAAAGACAAACTCCAGAAGAGCAGAGATAAAATCAAGATAAGATCAAGCAGAATAAGAAAGTTTCACCACAAAAAACTGCTACACAGTACATAGAGTACTGATGATGATGGTGATTGTGTTGATGTGGATGTTGACAGAGGTATTTTGTCTTTAAACAGCTTCCTCAGGGTCAGGACCCCCCGCAGCCGTTATCAGTGACGCCTAAGACAGAAGACGATCGCTCAAAGTCCGCCCCCACCTCACCGTGTGACCAGGGTAGCAGAAATTCATGAACTTCAACCTGCGTGAAACAACAATCAAATGAACAAAAATACCAGAACTCATCTTATTCTTATTTCTGTACAGAAGCGAAGGAGCTGGAGAACATCCGGAAGGCTCTGTCGTTTGACCACCGAGGAGAAGAGCACAAAACACAACCCCTCTCCTCCTCCTCCTCCGCCTCGTCTGTTGCCACTGTAACGGCGGACAGTCACGGAGGTGGAGGAGGTGATGGAGGTGGAGGAGTTGATGGAGGCGGCGCCAAAGTGGAGGGTGAAGGAAGCCAGGAGAACGGAGACGTCAAAGGTCATAGCGCACCTGAAATGAAGAGGATGCATCTGCATGATTTTCTGTTCATCAAAGTTCTGGGAAAAGGAAGCTTTGGAAAGGTTAGTTTAAGACTTTGGCATTTTGTTCACTTGTGTATTTGTACACAGTTTATGATTTTAATTTTTGGCTGCAATCCCTACTCTATTCTTCTTCATTCTGCTACCTACCTGTATGTTAGTAAAATCGGTCCAATGAGAGACAGAGAGGAACAAAAGGAAGACATAAAGAGGAAAATAGGGTTGAGGAGGGATAATAAATTCTCTCCAGTGTTCTGACTGTTGTGTGTCATGTGACCAGGTGATGCTGGCGGAGCTTAAAGGCAGCGACGAGGTTTACGCTGTCAAAGTGCTGAAGAAAGACGTGATCCTGCAGGACGACGACGTGGACTGCACTCTGACTGAGAAACGGATCCTGGCCCTGGCCAGAAAACACCCCTACCTGACACAGCTCTTCTGCTGCTTCCAGACTAAAGTAGGAAAACACACACACACACATAAACAAACTCACATGCAGACATACTGTACACCTCCAGGGGGCAGCATCAGACCATATTTGAATCTGTGGTGTCCAGCCGTGCAGAAAAAAAGTTAAGCACTGAACATACTTTTAAAACACATGAGTACATTCTGAATCTTTCAGAAATTATAATGGCAAGAATGAACTTTAATTTTAATTTAAATCAGTGTTTTCCAACTATGGATGCCAATCAAAGGAGGTAAATCTTAATATTTCTGTGACACTTTACCTCCAAAAAACCTTAAAAATGAAACAATGTTAGAGGGAAAGTTGAACTGCTCACACCTGATGTTTACGCCAAATAAGAAAATAATTAAATAAGAACAGATTCATTATGTCTCACCACATAAAATAGATTCACTTACCAAAAATGTGGCATTTCTAGGTTAAATATGCCCGTAGCAATGGTGTGTTAAAGGTTAAACACATACTGTACATTTCTAAACAGAAATGTACAGTATGTGCAGACAGCATCTCTTTCTGTTCAGGGACAAACTGTCCTCATTCTGTACGTTTTGATTAAACGCTGTATGTTGTGCTGGCAAACAGGTGTCAGTTTCACATGAGGCTGGAAATTCACACAGTTCACAGAGACTCGATGTTTTGAGACCAGGAACAATTTCCAGAACGCTTTAAAACAACTTTCACACTGATGTCATTAGTAAAGCATCTGCCATCACTTCACTTTGGTCTCCCTGCTCTCGCTCTCTCTCACACTCTGCTCTTCTCTCATCATCCCCACCTCTCAGCTAATTTGTCCATCCGTACAGTAAGTGGACGATGACGGATAGACACACAAAGGGCACCCGTGAGTGGGACGCTGCTAACGCCAACAGGCTACTGTATGTTTTGTCTATCGTATATTGCATACGTGTTTCTGTATGGAAACATATAGAGACTCTACATGGACTTGTGTGTGTGTTGGTACACGATGTGTATTTGTGGCCCTCCCAGGTGTGTACTCTCTCCCGTTTGCCAACTTGCTGAAGGAACAGGTCACATGTTGATGTTGCAAGTCCTTTCACTGCAACTTGAGCCTGACAGTGCTGAGAAGGCTGCACAGGTTTGAACTTTAACCAGACCTCGAGAAGAGCTGCACAAGCCTGAACAGTGAAGAAGTTAACTCAAGGCGTCTTTAATGTTCCCTTTTGCCAAGAATAATGAATACAACCCTGAGTTTTGAGAAAGTTTCCTCTTTTAAAAACTTTCATCAGTTGTTTGTTGTTGTTATTTGTTAAAATGACACGTATTAGAGTATAGATCAGTGATTGGTGTCTCAGAGTTCAGCTGAAGGCGCTGGTTACATTAAGAAGTTGTCTATATGATTCATGGTCAACTGTCAAAACTACTCAGCTCATGCAGTAAAGAAATCTAATGAAGGGCGGGAAAGAGTCATATTGAGTTATAGGATTTTGTTTATGCAAAAGAAATGGCCACTGGGAGATTATTTTACCTTCCTCCAGTGCAAAGCTGAACTAAAGAGTTTTCTTTTTTGATTTGACTTGTGAAGCGATCCGACGGCTTCATAAGACGAGACCTGAGGAATCCTCTTGGGCGCCAGCGGGAATATGTGTCACCATTTAGAGATACTTGGCCGGTGTACAGTGCGAGACAAAAGTCCAAAAATAGATGCTTTTGCTTTGTTTCCTGCGGTGGATTAGCAGGAGTCAAATATGTCAGGGTGGAGGAGTTGGGTGCAGGACGTTTTGTTCTGGAAAGCTTGAATCTAATGACGGCGTCTTCTCTTCAGTTTATTTATTCCTGTTATTCTCCCCTGAAGCAAACACAAACATACGCAGGGTGGATGGATGAGAGACACAGAATAGTCTTTTTTTTTTTTCTCCATTATTTTTTCAATATTTTTTTGGTCTCCTTTCTTTTCTGTCTGATGCACACACACACACACACACACACACACACACACACACACTATGGCAGTCAGAGGTAACTGGGAGTGTGTTCTTGGACAAAACAAAGGGATTGTGGCTCTTACATAACTGCGATGATCCTTATCAGGGACATGACGCGTATTCCATATGCTGCGTGACCCCGCACCCCTCATCAACAACTTCACGCTGCTTCCCGTCAACTCCCCGCGTTTCAGAAAAAAATCACTGTTGATTAAGAATGCAACGAACAATCATTTTCTTGACTAATTGTTTGGTATAAAAAACTTGAACAGCACTTGATGCTTTCAGATGTTTTGTTTTATCCGACCAACAGTACAAGATATTCAGTTTACAATTATGTAACCCAAGTAAAAAAGCACAACATGCTCACATTTGAGACGTTTTTGCTTGAAGAATGTATTGTAAAATAACTGCCTACTGTTGATCAATATATTTAAATATTTCTATTTCTCAGCAGCTCATCGCCGTGAATAACGTATTTCTCTTTGTCTCTGCTTGAGGGGATCTTTTGTATATGATCTGCACGTCCCTGTTTGCTAGCACGGTATCTGTCAGGAATTTGAGTTTTAAAGAGATTTGGAGTACAACACCTTCATTCCTTCGCTCCCCCCTACCCTCATTTCACTGTGAGGCCCCTCAATGATGAATTTACTGTAGTGTACCTGCAACACAGCATTCACTGTGTTCAGACATGTTGTCTCCTCAGTCAGAGGGCACTTTGGCAGGTACACATACATACACTATAGACACACTATAGATCATTTGAGTGTGTGTGATGATGTTAACTTAAAAAACACATAAATATATTTTTAAAGAAGTAATATTTTTGGACATTGTTGCAGTAGAGTTGCTGCTTTCCCTTTATTATATTTTATATTTATTATGCATTTATATATATTTACATATAATCTATTTAAATACATATTTTTCTTATTTGATTTCTTAAAGTACCTCTACTCTTGAAGAAGCCACTCGTTGCGCTATGACATCACTTTAAAACTTTAAAAAACTACACCGTGTGACCTATGTCCTACCTACACTGTCCCTCCTTGTTCTTCCCCTCCCTCCCTCCCTCCCTCCCTTGTTCTTCCCTCCCTCCCTCCCTCCCTCGCTTCTTAATCGACTGTGCGATCACAGCCGTTCCCCTATCAGCATAATTACCCCCGAGAAATGTAAATAACATTATACAACAGTAGCGCTGGGCTTCACTCTGCTCTGCACACGCATGCAGAGTGGGGAAGTAAAGGCAGGGAAGAGGTGAGTGAGGAAATGAAGAGAGAGAGGAGAAGAGATGATTAAGAAAAACAAGAAAATCTGGTTTTAGACAGATTGCAGATTGTCAATAGCTGTGACTGTAAATTGGCTATTCTTTTTTAACAGAGTGAAGGGATGATGATGAAAAGGTGACGAAGAAGGGGAGAGTGTGTGCTAAGAAGTGAGTGAAGTAAGGAACAAGACAGATTACAATGGAAGAGAGAGTGTTTTTTAACGAGCTGTAATTGGGGAACATCAGAGGCAGCAGAGACGGCCAGAAACAAGCCAGGTACATTAATGAACCTTTGTTCTCTTCTGCGTAGGAAAGAGAGAGACAGATGAAGCTACACAGGAAGGTAGGAAGGTAGAAAGACAGATAGAGTGAAAGGCGCAGAGAAAGATGCTCAGAGTCAGTGGGGTCATACAGACGTGACAAAGCAGAGGTGACATACCTGTAATGTTTAGTTAAAATGCACAGAGAGTCACTCATATTGTCCACTAAGCTCATGAAAAGACCAAAACCAACATATTTATGCAACCCGTTTTTGGCCCTCAGGTCCAAACCCATTAGTTTCTTCTGACGATGTGAGATATAGTTTCATTTGAAAAGGCTCAGTTATTTCCCAAAACAGCTGAACACTGTGTTTTTTAGCAAACATTGTTCAAACTGGAGGAAATGGTGCATTTAAGATTATTTTCTGCGCCGTATTAATCCACATTTGGCGCTCTAGTGAGTATCTGGGTTCAGCAGGACGGTGTGTGTGGGGTCAAAATAAACTGTTCATGGAAATGAAGTAACATATCACCCAGGGCAAGAGTGTGGCTCATTGTGGAGCTCTTTGGCAAAGAGGGATAAGGTCTATACACAGACAATAATTCATAGTAGGATCAAGTTATTGTTGTCTTTTTGTTTTTTAAGGTTGTTGTTGTTGTTGAAAATAACTAAAATGTAGGAAACAATACAACTCTGTTGAGGAGCAAATGAAAATGCTAAATTTTGTTCTGTTTCATGTTGTGTCACATTTATTACTTGAATCTGAGCTACACAACAGTAGATGGATTACAAATATGAAATATAAGACTTATAAAAGATTCCATAAACCAGTTGAGGGGAGTTCTGTCTCTCTCTGCCTCCAACTCGCATCTTGCTTTCCAAAATTCATTTTCAATAGTCACCTGTGCCTTTAAAATAAATGTGCTCTAATTACGAGCTGGAAATAATCCACACAACACACGTCATGTTCGATCCAGAAGAATTCAACCTTTCATTATGGATTGAAGGAATTAAAGTACTTTTCTTGCTAACTTACTTTTTCCTCAAATCCTACCCCTTGTATTGATGACAGTATGCTTTTATTGCTGGTGTTTGATTTTCTCTGTGATGTTCCTGGATCAGCCCAGAGGCAGACATAGAGTATACAGTATCTCACAAAAGTGAGTACACCCCTCACATTTATGTAAAAATTTTATTCTATCTTTTCATGTGACAAAACTGAAGAAATGACACTTTGCAACACTTTGGAGACATGCTTGGCCAGTCCATCACCTCTACCCTCAGCTTCTTTAGCAAGGCAGTGGTCGTCTTGGAGGTTTGTTTGGGGTCGTTCTCATGTTGGAATACTGCCCTGCAGCCCAGTCTCTGAAGGGAGGGGATCCTGCTCTGCTTCAGTATGTCACAGTACATGTTGGCATTCAGGGTTCCCTCAATGAACTGTAGCTCCCCAGTGCCAGCTGCACTCATGCAGCCCCAGACCGTGACACTCCCACCACCATGCTTGACTGTAGGCAGGACACACTTGTCTTTGTACTCCTCACCTGGTTGCCGCCACACACGCTTGACACCATCTGAACTAAATAATCCAGGTCTCATCAGACCCCAGGACATGGTTCCAGTAGTCACTGTCTGCTTGTCTTCAGCAAACTGTTTGCGGGTTTTCTTCTGCATCATCTTTAGAAGAGGCTTCCTTCTGGGACGACAGCCATGCGGACCAATTTAATGCAGTGTGCGGCGTATAGTGTACAGGCTGACCCTCCACCCCTTCACCCTCTGCAGCAATGCTGGCAGCACTCATAAATCTATTTCCCAAGGACAGCCTCTGGATATGATGCTGAGCATGTGCACTCAACTTCTGTGGTCGACCATGGCGAGGCCTGTTCTGAGTGGAGCCTGTCCTGTTGAACCGCTGTGTGGTCTTGGCCACCGTCCTGCAGCTCAGTTTCAGGGTCTTGGCAGTCTTCTTATAGCCTAGGCCGTCTTTATGCAGAGCAACAATTCTTTTTGTTCTTTGCCATGAGGTGCCATGTTGAACTTCCAGTGACCAGTATGATGTGCACTCACTTTTGTGAGATACTGTATTTAAGTATACCTAAGCTATATGCCTCTTTTCCTTAAATACTGCAAGAGAGACTAGGTGCTCAGGTTACCCAGAGTATTCATCTTGGTTGAAAGTCTTATCTCAGGCTGTTTGATAGTTACGCTGACAGATAATCAGGCTGCAGTGATTAAAAAGGGAGACAGTTTGACACTTTGACACAGAATCACAGTATGTTTATATGAAGCTAGTCTAAAATACATCTGAACTGTTTAACAAAACCAAATTTTTCACATTCGATCACTCTTTTGTCACATCTTGGCTACAGTACCTTTACTTCCTTCCTTGTCTGGTGACAGCAAGTCTTTGTCTCAAGTGTTGTAGCTATCACAACAGACAAAGACAGTCTTGTTGTTGACATGTAATAATATCCAAACGCAGTCTCAGCTTTACAATTACAATGTTAAAACAAGGCTTTTATGGTTGTGACATAGCCGGAGCAATCAGCTCTTCAGGTGAGAAATCAAGTGAAGTAAAATCCCTAAACTCCTGACAAAGCTGCTGAGAATCATCAGTGTGTGCTTTTTGTGTTTTGTAGTTTGGGTCTGAGCTGCAGTAATGGCCAGCATATGTCTCTTCTGATGCCAGCTCAGGATTTATCTTCTTACCAGCGCAATTATTTGTGTGTGCATGTGTTCTTGTACTTCTTGTACTACCTTCAAAATAAGAGCATTTTCTTGAAAGTGAGGACATTTTGTTCAGTGCTCACTGTCCTCACTTCTTCAAAGGGCTGTTTGAGGTTTTTCAGGTTCAGGTTAGATTGAGATTGAGTTAAGAGAAAGGCCGCGATCATCGCACACACACATTTATCACAACCTCCACTTTAAGAGGTTTTGTGGTGCTGTAACAGTTTCACGCCACTCCCATCTTTTGCTGCTGCATGAGGACAAGAGGTCAAGAGGTCGCATGTCAGGAAAACAAAGAGTAAAGTTAGGTGTTAGTTAGTTAAACGACCAATGCAGTCGTGTTTCTGGACGTTCTCAAGTAAAGTAAAAGTGAACAGCGTCAGTAAAAATATCTAGAAGTATCTGGAATTTCAGTAACTGTCTCTTGTGTACATTTGTAAAGGTAAAAAAAATCAAGTAAAACCTATAACAGTGATGTCATACGGTATCAATTTTGTCTTTCTTCTTAAAAGTACTAATGAAATTTAGGAAGTCACCTTCAGATAAGACAAAACAATATAAACTACAAAATAAAATTAAAGACCAAACGAAAGCAGATAAAAGGCCTCATCCATCCATCCCACTCCCTTCCTTCCCTTCTCCAGCTATCCCAACATCATTATCATCCTTCACTCCACCCTGGTGTGCTTCTGACATGTTCTCAATCTCTCCACATAGTGAAGATGTACATTTAACATGAACAGTGCCATCAGAGCATTTTTCTGATGATAAAAACCCTGCTCAGGACAGAAATGCACAATAATCTACCTCATTTCTGCTACTTACAATCACACAAACACACTCGCTGCACACTACACTTGATCATGGCTTTATAAGGACCTGTCTTTCCTGGAAGTCTGTTTCTCATGAAACTAATCAAGACAAACTACTCACTTACCAAGTAGGGTTTTTTTAACCAATGAAATTCAAGTGTTCTGCTCATTTGTTTTTACGGGAACGAGGAGTAAGAAGATATTCTGTGGGAGAACCAGCAGCAGCCCACAGCACGCATTTAACTCCTGTCAGCCATCGTGAAGAACGACAGTGAGGGCATGCTAGAACAGTGAACACACACACACACACACACACACACACTCTCTCACACACACACACAAACTGTAGGAACACACAGGTTTCCCAGCCAAATATGTGTCAGTCTTGAGCAGTGGAGAGTTGTTCTTTTCAAAGCTGCTGTCATTAGTGGATGCATATATGTTTGCTGTTCTTGGGATGCAGTTCACGGATACACACACACTTTGTTTGGGCATCGGTGGGACAGATACATCACTACGCTACTGACTGAAAAACAAAATAGAGCCTCTCCCAAAAAGAAAACAGCTAACTAAGTGAAATGAAATTGTAATTAGGTCTGATTATCAGGCTAACACTCCCCATTAGGTATCATTTACATTTAATCAAGGACTGATTTTTGTCATATTTTTTGAAATATATCTATACATTGAATAAACCCAATCTTGTTGGATGTTTTCAACTTGTTTTTACTTGAGCTGGGTGTCTCGGCTTTAGCTGATTAGTGGTCACATTAGCTGCAGAAACTGTGACTTCTTCCCTGCACTGAATTCCTCTTTTGCATGATTACATTTTCTTGTATCACTGCGGTCTTTTGTGAAGTACGTTCTGATCGGTCCCTTTGGTCCATCGTAATGTAATGTGCATTGACACCTGCTATCAGCAATGAAGGGGGAAGCTGAGGAGGTCCAAACCTCCTCTAATAAGCAGACATGAGGATGCTTTAAATTTGGAAGTGGTTCTAGTTCATAACAGGTTCACTACACATTGTATTCTGCACGTTCTGGACCACTTACAGAGCCGTTTGCTTTGTTCGACAGTGAGCGGCTGAGCACTAGGACACAAGCTTATTTAACTGCATTTAACTGCTTTTTTTTTAAAGACAAACATTCTTGATCTTGTTCCAAGACCACACACACAATATACTCTGTCCCTCAATTACAATCATTTCCTGCTGACATCATCAGTGCAAAAAAAAAATATAAATCCTGCTCTTAAAGGCAAAGTCCACAAATTACACACATGACTCTAAAATCAACTTCAGAGTATGATTCATATATCTGGACAGTTATTGTATCAGCATTTACAAGGAAAGCATTGTGATAAAGCTTTCATCAAAGGTTATCAAAGCAGTGATTAGAAAAGTGTGAAGATCTGAGTCGAACCACAGAGTGAAAACAAACTCTGGCTCCACGTTCTGCTGAATGAAATCACTGAGTGCATCTTTAGTGTGGCTCTGTGTGGTAATGACTAGCAGCCAAACACTAATGGCTCATAATGTTCCGAGAAAAATAGGGCAGCAATTCACTTTTTTTGTTTTTGTACACGGACAAAAGTTCAAAACCCCACTTGTTGTTTTTTGTTCCCAGTTTTGACTGATTTTAATTTGTGTTTTTACTGTAGCTTCGTGAAGGGAGTTCATTTTGTCTGGTGAGGCATTCTGTGACATCTTAAACCAAATACAGATATTTTATAGTTTTATGTTGCATAACTGCAGACTTGAAAATCAAGCACATTTATATAACCTTTGTTTAATCTAATTGAGTTCTCGTTTTCATGGTAGACCAGAGAACATAATATTGTGTAGCTAGGTAATAAAAAAAAAATTAAAAGATAATTACAATTTTTTTTATTTTTATTGTGTGTTGTTTTAGACAGTAAAGAAAGACACAATATGAGTCAAAGGCTTTGGTTACATAAGGTGCATGTTGAGACTTGCTGTACATACATTATACATTACAGCAGGGTGGTGAAGAGAGGGAATGTTTTATCTCACACACACACACACACACACACACACACACACACACACACAATGGTCAGATAACCATCAATACATTATTGTCTGTGTTGAGTTGGAGATCATCTGGGTGTGTACTTATAGAACATGGAATGAATGTGTGTGTGTGTGTGTGTGTGTGTGTGTGTGTGAGTGTGTGTGTGTGTGTGTGTGTGTGTGTGTGTGTGGAAGCCAGCATCTGTACATTTGTAATTACACTCAGGAAATGTTTATTCATGTTTGATTGGGTGGGACCAGCCGGGACTCTGGGTACATTTAAACAAACTATTTCGACATCCTGTTTAAAGTTGTTTTCAGGAGGAGTAGAGCGAGAGAGCGAAAGAGAGAGAAAAAAAATCTGGCTGAGGTGGACCGACGGCCCCTTATGTAAGACCCGATCATGAGGCCTCTTTAAACTGATACTGGAGAGGCCTGAGGTCAGCTTTGAAAACATGGAGTGTGAATGTAGTCGGATCAGCCACAAAGGCCTCCAGCTGCTATGGGTGAGCAGCTGAATTCAGGTGAAAGTAATCAATTTGAAGCAATGTTGCAGTCTATGCAGGTAGGATACGAGCAAGAAACCAAAACAGGCATGACCATTTAACAGACTAATCTACCAAAGATCTATTTCTGCATTAAATACATTTTTACTTTGCTTGCATTCATGAAGTTTTCAACTCAGCTTTTAGTCTCTGGCTTCATGTTTTATTTCCATGCAGTGAGGTTTACTGATTCTGAAAAAAAGAACTGGTGTCTGTTCGGCTGTGTCAGCAAGTACCTTGATATGAGGGATTGGAATCAGTATCTGCACAGAAAACGATTGGCACATCACTAGTTGCTTGGAAGAGTTTGCAGCTTGCTTCATTAAAAACCAAAACGTACCTAGAAGGTTCTCAAACCACCACCATACTGTTGATCTGTATGTTCAGTATGTTCCATACACTGCGTGCTCTCTTGAATGTTGTAAGACACCTTTCCCATTCCTTCAGGCAAAAAGGTTCAGGCTTCAACACACACGCACTCATTGCTTTCTATGTAACCTCCATCGCCTGTAGTGTTGAGCAGACCTGGAAATACATCATTTTAGGGGCAAAGATAAGAGGAAATCTGGGTTATGACTTGGCGTATCCTGTGATGTATGTTCAGCTTTTCAGAAAAAAAAACAGGAAGAAAGTACAAGATTACGGGAATATTCCCTCATTCAGGACAATGGCAACAAACAGGATTGTCGAAACCTTACCTAAAAAGTTGACTGTTTCTTTTGTAATAGTGTTTGGTTAACTGGAATTATGTCAGTTTAGGAAACCACCTTCCTCCCTGCAGTTCTACGTCACTTTTGATGAAGACGGAAGATTATTTGGAAATCAGGAAAGATCCCAACATTTCAAAAGAAGCAGTAAATGAGAACATGAGAATTTTTTTTTATTTAGGCTACTAATTTTTTTTTTTGTTTGACAGTTCACTAAGGTTGGGTGATGTCTACATTGAAAGATCGGGATGGAGGATGGCATCGGGGGCGCGTGCGGGAGGGGGATAGCGGTCGTTTTATGTGCATGTGTTCACTCGCACAGACTTGGTAGCCTATGATGTTACAAGTAGTGGAAATTTTACAAACAGGGACCAGGTACACACAAGGTGCAGATGTTGACTCTTCTGTCCTTTTCATTACGGTTTGTGGCGCTGTACAACACATCTGCCCAACTCACTAACATCTCTCTCTCTCTCCACTGTGTCCGCACGGACAAGTAGCATGCACGTAAAAGAGAGCTCATGATCCGGTGGATTTCAGGTGAAAGAAAGGGAATTTATGAGCAGATGAAAGCAATGTGGAGAAGAAAGAGAGCCAAATGTTTAATTATGGCTTTTGTGAAGCTTTTTTGTTCACCGCGTCTCCGTCTACCGCAGAACTGTGACAGCAGCTGCTCTAGAGTGACGTCAAAGTCGCATTAATTCCGATACCGGTGTACAGACTGAGGTCGCATTTAAAAAGATCCGATCTGTATCAGATTTGGATCACATATGAAAGTGGCCCTAATCTGAACTGGAAAACGTCAGATTCCATGTGACTTGGCTTGTTCACACTGTTATAAAAAGATCAGATCTCAGTCACATATGAGCAAGGACCACACTACAATAGTGATTAAAGGCTTAATGGTGTAAGGTAGTACTGGATGTTGAGAAAGGATGCTTGTGAGAAAGCGGATGAACATAATGTAAAAAGAGGAGGTCAACAAATTCTGAATTCCATTTTGCACTCGGTCAGTTGAAGGATTAAACATATGTCCTCTACGGGCTGACAAATTTTCTGAATGTCGTTTTCCAGTGATAACGGGATAATTTTCTCATAATCTCGAGATAACAAAACAGTAGTTTAACACAGGGGTCAGCCTGTGCATTTCTTAATGATTGGTTAGCTGAGTTAGTAGAGCACAGTCAGAGGGTTGTGTGTTTGATCCTCCCTTAAGACCAGTTTTTATCTTCTATTTTATTTTTTTTTTTAAATCCTCTTCAACAAAGGTCTTATGAAGACACTGTTTCATGCTCACAATAAAGCATGTGCTGGACCGTGTGCTTCTCGGCGATTAGTCCGCATCCATCAACCTATGGACTTTTCATTCACCCATCATTATCACGCAGAGGCAATTCCTGCGCTTCTCATTCAGGGGAATCCATTTAACGTTACACATTTCCTGACGGCCATTTCGGAACCTTTTAACTAGCCGTCTGGTAATGTGTGATTGGATTCCCCTGAATCTTTTCATAACAACTTTGTTAAAGAGGATAATAAAAAATGCACACAAAAAAGAAAAAAAATCTACTCTACCAACTGAGCAAACCAGGGACACTGGAAATTTTTCTTGAAATTATTCTAAAGAAACGCACAGGCCGACCCCTGTATTCAGCTAAGGTTTGTTATCTCATTATCACGGGAAAACGGAGTAAAACAAATATTTGAATGGATGGCCGCTTAGGGCTTCCGTATTTTACCTAACAACTGCCATAAAATGTTTTCTTTTCTTTAGTTGAATGTAAAATCCAAATCTCCTACAGTACTTTAACAGGTACAATGAGACAAATAATATAGCTGCAAACATTTGAAGCGTTTATATAGAGACATATAATTCTGTCTATTTATCAGACTGCAGAATGCAGTTGAGTAAACATATTATCAAAATACTTTTGTAAAGTGCCAGGGGCTAAATGCTTTTATTAATTTTTGATCATCTGTCTGACATTTAATAGTGATGATAGTTTACACGTACATGTGATCAGCTGCTCATGTGACTGCACTTCTTCTCTTTCATTATTTTCATTGACGGGTCTCAAGAGTGGTGGAGCAGGGAGGAGTATCAATATACAAAAGATTGATTAAGGGTGTTTATACATCCATCCCACAAAAAAATGCACAGGCAAGTGGCCCCAAGACCTCAAACATATGTAATATTCCATAAAAAAATGTACTTACCACACTTCCTATATGTAAAGTTCAGTCTTTTTGAAGGTCTACAAGACGTCCTATACACCTGACAACAAAGGGGCATCCTTAAATGTGGTGTAAACACACTGAGGCTTCACATCTGTGAACACCTGACACTGTGTGACACACGTACACACATATGCAGTACATGCATATACCATATGTAGTCATCCATCCATACATACGTATGTGTGTTATCTTAACAGCTCAGCCTGAGGGCTCACACAATGGCTCAGAGGGACTGCTCCTGGTTTCTTATATACACAGCTGTTTATATCACAACCTCCCAACACACACACACACACACACACACACACACACACACACACACACACACACTCCCTCTCTTGCCCTTATTTCCTATATGAAGAAAGGAAGCTGGAATTCAGGAAGGGGGGCATTTTCCCCTGGAGCCCATTTTCAGTACCAAGAGAATAGAGCTCAGAGGGCGCGGTATACAGTGTGTGTGTGTCACAGGAAGGGGTTCTATGGTAGTGGAGACAAACAGTGTTGGTCACAAGGTAGTCAGTGAGAAATAAGATCCAATGTTTTTTATGTTAAATGTTTGTTAAATGTACATTTGTGGAATCTCTACCTGCCACCTGTCTCAGGCAGGCTCTCTTGTTGCTCTCGTGAAAAAGAGTTGCGTTCTGCTGTGTGTCCGCTCTAAGCAGGACACCTACTGTAGATGTGAGTTCCTGGAAGATTGTGGGAAATTTGAGTTCAATGACTTACATAATACATGTATATAGTTGTACTTGTAAAAAATACATCATTCATGAAATTAATTCCCTGTTAATGAAGTAAACTGATAAATGATCACTTATCAACACTAGTTCAAGAATTACAAAATGGAAACAGCTCCGCTGTCTGTCCCATGTTTCACTCGCAGATTTACGAACTTCACCTAATTACTTGAGAAAGTTTTGTAGCATGCCTGTCTCATAACTTTATCTCTTTTATTATATCCACTTTGGAGCTTTTAAAAAGTCTATGAAATATCTCCTATATTTTCAAATCAGACTATGTTTTGCAGTAACATGGATTATATACTTACATTAGGGTTGGACAATAAAACAATAACAATAATTATTGCGATATTTTTTTTTTCAATAACAATATAAAAAATGTTCAATAAATATTCAATAAATGTTTGATTTTATTCACTTAAATCATACACAAATTAGGACTTTTTTTTTTCAATTAAGATGTTCATTTTGTTGAGGAAAAAGGACTAAAAAAAGCTTTTACTTAATTGTACTCGTGCATATTTGTTGACAAAGATTTTATCATACTTGTTTTGAATGTTCTACCTCAGATTTGTGAAGTGATCCACTGTTTGGCCTCAAGTGTTGACTCTAATGAAGAGTTTAAACCACAATTAACCATCAGTGACAGTATATGCAGTAGACATTCAGTGCAGTTGGGTTAGTAACTCTCTTGTCTTTTCTCTCAATCCAGGATCGGTTGTTCTTCGTGATGGAGTACGTTAACGGAGGCGACCTGATGTTTCAGATTCAACGGTCGAGGAAGTTTGACGAGGCGCGATCTCGTTTTTACGCGGCTGAGGTCACGTCTGCTCTGATGTTCCTTCACCATCATGGAGTCATATACAGGTAACCTTGCTAACAGTGTTAGCATCAAACCTTTGAATCCTGTATGGCAGCTTTGCATGATTTAAAGTTAAAAAAAAATCTTTTTCTATCTTACACTCGCTCTTCATGTAGGCCTTCATTTCAGCCTCTGTCTGAAACAAGCTGTAGATGCTCCTGTCTCTTTAAGTCAGAAAAAGATCTGAGATTGTGGCTCACAGGGATTTCTTTTAAATACTTAAACCTCTTATTTGAAGCTTTAGCCATTTTTAACATGAACATCCAACATTGAAACAATGTAGATAAGACAAAATATGGAAAAGCATAATAAGTCTCCTTTAACAGGCCACCACAGTGCCTATGCTTCAGGCCTCTATGTATTACTTGAGTGATTTGAATTTGTCCTTTTCATGCTGAGTTGACGCTGTAACACTATTCTGCTGGACTTTTGCACATTTCAGTTCTTTGCACATTTCAGTTAAAGCTGAAGTTTTTACTCAAACTCTGTTCCTTCAATCGTCGGATATACTGTGAAACATGAACATTCTGCTTATTTGATTTAGTGCTTCCAGCTGAGATATGCATCTCCATTACAGGACATATAAGATAATTCCTGGGAAAAAAGAACATAAACATTAACTGAAGCTCCCGGCATTAATGAAGAGAAATACTGTAAACTAAAATGCACTTTTCAGGAAATTGCACAGGACTTGACCTCCTCTTTGTTCTTTGAAACACTGTAGGGCATGAATGTGCTGCTTAGTTGGCCAAAATCTTTCAGCTGAGAAAGATATCCTCCAGAACATTAAATGTTCTGTACATCTTGAAGAAGAAAATTTCATTGAACTTGTGGTTGTTTTTTACGACAGTATAAAAGGGCAATTGTACATTTTATAAAATGAATTAAGGAGCTGGTTGAGGGAGGTAATAGAGATTAGGGTTTTTGCTCTATAATGAAATATGAAGTAAATTTCAGTTCTGTCTGTCTCCTGTCATTTTTTAAACTCGTATAAATGCGTATTTGAGTGTTGGGGTTAATAAAAAAAAAAGATCAGGGCTGACACCGAAAGGTACATGATTTGTGAAAATGCTGATTTGTGAAACTTATGGATGGGCAGCAGAGAGTGATTGATGCCTTTTTGTGTAACAGTATAAATGTGAATGCGGTGGAGCTCAAAACTTTGTCCAGTTGACATGGTTAGTAATAATGGTTCGATGAACTGAGACAGGTCAGGTTGTGAGTGTCCCCTTCAGGGGAGAAGCTGACAGAGGAATAGCTCATTTGAACACAGTGTCATGTTTGTTGTTTGCTATTCACGGAGTGTTCTCGTGTTCAGTTGTAATAACAAACAGCAAAAATATTTTCTTTAGTTATGAAACTCTAACTTGTTGACCCTGGAAGTGCTCTGTGTTTATCTGCAGGTCGAGATTACCTCACACTACTTCAGGTACTATTATCTGTCAGTGTGGACTCCTCAGTCATAATATCATTGTCAACCAACAGCAAACACACAGCTGGTCTCACAAAAGCAACATGCTGATGGAATCATAACATCATTGTGATAGATGGAGGCTCAGTGCAGGTTTCAGGCTGTTTGCTTCCAGAAATAACTGTGATGGAGGAAAAGTGAGTTCTTCTTTCCGTTGTTTTCTCTTCATAAATCTGAGGTTTGATTTGGTGTTTAGATTATCTTGTCATGCAACGTGTGTTTGTACAGATATGTGTGTTCATGAGGTACCATCTGTGCCATGTTAGGATAGCAGGGGACTACAAAGCAAGTTCAACATACCCAGAATATCCTTTTGTTATCTGGCTTCACTAACCCTAACAATTGCGATCAGGCCAAGCGGTCAGGCGACACTGGTTATCACTTTGGTAAGTCAGCCCACAGGATTCCCAATCCAGCCATGAGCGCGTTTGCATAAAAGGCTACGGAGCGGCATTTTACAATTATTACAAACAAAGAGCAAACTATATTATTAAAGTTAAAAACATAATCCAGGCTAGAAACAACACAGCTGCAACTGTCACATGCAGGAATAAAGAAAATCACCACTGTGTGAATGTGTAAGTTAACAGGCTTAAAATTTCACTGCCCCATCATCACTAGGGCACAAGTAGATCTAACAAACGTCGCACAAACAGAAAGCACAGAGAAAGGACAACACCTGCAAGAGAATGGGGATGGAGGTGGGGACAACAGGAAATAGCAGAGGGAAACACCAATTGCAGAAAGCAATGAAACGGGGAGGGGGGCCTGGGGCGGAGAAAAAAACAAACAAACACTAACAATCAAACAAAAAAGACAACCAGCCAAACAGCAGCAATAAACAGCTGACAGAAAGAAAATGAAGAGAGAAATGAAAACCAGAAACAGTCACAAGCACAATAAATAAGCAACACAGCACAGCCATGAGAGCTGGAATAATAATTAATTTAAAGAAGTAACTGAAAGAAAAGTATCAAGAATAATTCTACCAGGGACAACCTAAATTTGTTTGTGTCTATGTGTGAGACTGTGTGTGTCTGTGTGAGTGTGCACATAAGCCTGTTAAAGAATGTAGTTGTTAGTGAGAGTGGGACGTCACAACCGTGCGGCACCGACCCCAGCAACAGGCAGGCAAGAACCCCAGTAGCCAATAGGGGTGGGAGAAAATAAAACGACCCAGACCGACCGCAGCGCACACACAACAGAGAGCAGTGCTTCCCCCCGAGTGAACAACCAAACCGCCAAAATGCCACGCAATCATTAACATGAATGCACAAGCGACGAGCCCAACCTGCACACTGCACGAGCATGGCGGGTTGGGCATTCCAACTCATTTTAAGAACCTGTCATCACTTAAAAAATCAGATTCATTTATTTAACCCACTCGAAAATGTTCCAAACATTATTCTAAATTAACTTCATAAAGCAGCGAAATGTTAAAATCCATTCATGTCATTACTGAAAACTCACCCACATTACCTGAGCCCAGCTAGCAAAAGGTGGGGCGCTACATGAGCAGCCTCTATAACATTCGAAAGAAATGCAACAACGTTAATAAATCATATTAAACTTAATGGACTGGCAACCTGTCTCCAGCCTGCAAGATAAGCACTTGACGAGTGAGTGAGTGATATTAAACTTAATCCGAGCTGGTCCCAGGGAGCAACTGATCAGGCTCCATGTTACAACATTCATTTAGATTTTCTCTTACGCTCCTCTTTCTGCAGGCCATATTGCAAAACACACCTTTCTAAACTTCTCCCGTTCGACTTTTGACACCATTATTTTCTTAACAAAATAAATAAAAGCTTTATTGTCACACTGTATGCATCAATCAATTAAATATATCCAATGAAGACAGAGAGTTTGTTCGTGTGCTGGCCTCATAGGGAAAGTGGAGGTCATCTTGACCCATATTCACCAGAGCGTTTGCTTGACTGGGAGCACCCCTGAATAAGGGAGGCATTGAGCCTCTCTCCACACAATAGGCCCCTTCCGGAGGAATGTATGAGTAATACAGTGCTTTGCCAGAAACACAACACATATGATGGCTAAAGAAGATTTCTTTACATGTTAAATGCTGACTAACAAGATTCAAATATTTTAATGCTGATGTGAATTTCAGCCGTGATTAGTAGAAAGTAATTCCAACACTTGACGGACCGCCGCATCCTCTTTACTGCTGTGTGCTTCCGTGCCAATAACTGTGATTTATCAGACAAAAGTCCAGTAAAACGGCTGCCGACTGCCTTTTTATCTCTGCCTTACTACTACTTGCTTTATCAACCTACACACCTTACGCGCATCCACACACATATACATCTGGAACCCACAGATAGAGTGGCAGCCTAACTCAGCGGTGCTCCACGCCATCTTAGTGAGTACAGGTAGAGTGCGTGCTCCAGTTTGGTTCCCAACCTCTTTGTTTAAGCTTTGCGGGGCTGCCCACCGTTTTAGATCATCACGTGACGAGCTACCCATTTGGTCACATCCGCAGTCTTCCTTGCTCTCCCCCCTCTATTGTCCCCCACTCACCTACATACCTGCATCACATGCTTGCTGATTGTTGTATACTTTGATTGGGCTTAAAGTAGATAATAGTGGTTTATCGTCTGGAGTTATTGATTAGTGATCAGTGATGAAGTTAAATAAACTGTATTGTACTTTTAAAAGAGCAGTTGCTTGTGTTTATTTGTGTATGTGTTGTAATAACAACTGGCGACAGTCAGTGGCTCGGAGTCACCCTTCACTGTTCCTCATTTTAATGTAAAATAGTGTTTAAATATTGGCATTTCTATGTAGACAAATCCCTTTCTGAGTCTGTTAACACATTTTGGTTATTGGTCTCTGATCCCAGGGCGGTGCCCTGTAATTAATGATCTTTATTAACATTAAATATAGCGGCAATGATCGGGATCCAAGCAAGTCATGAAAAACGCAACATTTGACATTTTCAGAGGTGAAGAACAGACGCAGACGACTTGAGTGAAATGTTCAACCTACCTGCGACATTTTGTGTTTCTAGATTTAAAGATTAAGCTGCATAAACTCTTTTTAACAGAGAAAAATAAGAAGAAAGTGCTAGGGATCCAAAAAAAAAAAATCTAGTACTTAAACTCACTATGATTTAAACAATCTGATTGTCAGTAAGTCTGACTCGGTCATCTGGGGATTTGAACCCTGGACCAGCAGATCTCCAGAGCAGGTGACTTACTGATTGAGCTGCTGGTGAGAGCCTGTTTCCACCCACCTTCTCACAAGTTGAGGTAGTGACGTCACATGTGGCAGTCCCATATATTTTTGTCAGTTTAACCTTAAAACGCTTACAACAGTCAAGATGTTGGTGAGGAAATTCTGAAAAAAATCACACATCATTCTGCTGGTTTTGGGTGTGTTGTCAATTTTTTGGGGGGCATTTGATCCAAAACTGAGCAGAAAAGAAAATGTTGTGCAACTATACAAGTTACAGCAAGATGTTGAAGATCAAAGAAAAAGAAAAGAAAGAAAGATGAATAATCAGAACAAAAACAATAGGGCTCCAGCAGCTTCGTTGCTTGGATCCCTAATAAATCTCTTTGCTATTTGCTAATAACCAGACCTGCCCTGCCAGATTCCCAACAGCCCTTTGAAGAAGTGATGACCAGAAAAAAAACATCTACATTCTTAAAATGCTCTCACTTTCACGTTATAAAAATGTCTTTACTTTTAAAAAGATCCTCACTGTTAACTAAAATATATACACTTTATCAAAATATCTTTGTTTTCAAAAAGGTCAGTAGTTTTGAAAAATGACCCTACTTTTAAACAGTGTTGTAATTTAAAAAAGAACGTCCTTCCTTTTCAAAACACCTTCTTACAAGTCAGGTTAGTCTACAGCCATGCAACTCTGTGAGGCTGTACTTTGAGCTAAATGCTAATGTTGGCATGATTACATGCTGATGTTTAGCAAGTATAATGTTAACTATGTTAACTATGTTAGTTTAGCAAGCTTACATTTACTAATTAGTACAAACAAAGGTATACTGGAGATTGGAAGGAATGGCATTAGTTTTGCACTTATATAATCTTAATCCAAAGTAACAGACATTGAGATATTGACCTAATGGTGGCGATACAGGAAAAGTTAAAGTGATCACGAAAGTGAGTGCTATTCATCTTGAATGGATATAAATGTGTTTACCAAATGCCATGGTAATACAACCAATAGTTATTCACTGAAAACCACAGGCGTCAACCTGCTGGTGATGCTAGAGGAAAAGTCAGGGGATCACCAAAATCAGCAGGATTCACTCTTAGGGGAACGTGATTGTCTGTACAATATCTCCAATAAATAGCTGTTGAGGTATTTTAGTCTGGACCATCATGGTGAATCGACTGACAGACAAGCCATCCCAAAAGAAAAAAACAATAAACTTTTACACTATCTAAAGAGAAAAGAAAGAAAAGAAATTTCCTAATGTTCAAAAAGATATCCTCACTTTTCTAAGATCTAATTATCTATATAACTGACTAAAAACTGATCTGTCATCACTCTCCTAGTGTGTACTTAAGTAGTCCTTTTCCACAGAGTGTCAGATTGTTCGTACAGTTGTTACCTCATATCTTTAAGGTCTGAACTTTACAACCTGAACACTGGTTCCTTAAAATAAGAAAGTGATTTCTGCTTTGTCTCATGAGAAATGCTGATGCTTCTCGGGTAATTGCAAACCAAACCTGTGGGCTGGTGATGCAAGATGTACATTTTTATCTCTGGACCCAAATTGAATAAATCTCACCTTTGACCTTATAGTACCTGATAAATACTTTACATTTTAAAATAAGCAGGTGTAGGTTATAATGTGAAGACCTCCTAGAAGGAGAAGCCTGTCATAGTTAAATTAACTTGTTCTATTGTCGCCATTAACCACTGGATCAGTTTTCCACTGACTTACAATGACAACTTTATTCATTGGATAGTATCAAAAACAAGACGCGTCTGATCAACCAAAAGAAAACATGGCTGTGTTGAAATGATATATTATATATTACAATAATAAATACTGAATTTAAATGAGATGTGTTTGTTTTGGTTCCCGTTATTCCCAGTGTGCGATGCAGTTAGCTGTGTGTGTAGGTGTATGTGTGTCTTAAGTGTGGTGGCTGTTCACTGTCCGTGTACGTGCCCTTAAAAGTCATGAATATACAAAATGAATGCATGAAATCCTCACACACAAACACAGACCGACACAGTATCCCCAGAATGTGGGAAGAGGCGATCCAACATAAATAGTAAACTGTTATGTGTTCAGAAATTAAAGTTGACTGTGACAGAAAAAGTGATGGAGAATCATCTGTTAACCCAGTAAGAAAACTGGTTCTGTAATGTTCCCACAGCTGAAACCGGCTTTAAACATACACACTGTCAAAGTGAGCATCATGTCTTCAGGAGAACTGCTCATACGCTTTAATCAAGCTGGTGGAAAGATCCTCAAATGTTAAGAATTTTACATTTGTAAAATCTGACTAAATCACCTTACATTTAGCAAAAACAACAACAACTTGGTGCATGGACAAACATGGCGTCCCATTTTTTTTTTAAAACAGGGCCCCCATAAGAATACATTGTAGACATAAACAGCATTTGCTGATTAGACCACTCATCATTACAAAGCTAAGATTTTTGTTTTATAGTTATTTAAAAAAAGAAAAGTGGCAGGTACAAAAAAGGAGATGCCAGCGAAGCAGGAAAATAATGTAGAACGAAATCCATTCAAGGAATACAACAGAAAGCGTCATGTACCTGCTGTTAAGATGTTAACCACATACAGTGCAATAAATGGACACACAATACATAAAATATAAAGCACAGATATCAAAATCAAAGAGAACAGATCTAATAAAAGAATGGATATGAATACGTCTTTAAAAAATGAATGCTTTTAACACACTATAAATTGCAGAAAACCCCCAACATATTTAAAAAAATTGATGCATGGCACAGGATAACATCACTAGAAGCTTACATAACTTACTTCCATTGTTGATAAACAGAGGATGTAGAGAATGAATGTACTGTTTTTTCACCCTCCTGCCCTGTGATTTAATTATTTTGGCTACATGATCTCAGAACATCAAATGTCCAGTCCTGCTGGTGCCTGCTGGACCAGGACTCATGGTTTCACACAGTTTCTGTTACAATGGTTTTATTAACAAAGGGGGTTTATGATCATAAAATGTCAACAGTGTGAATATATATATGTGTGTGTGTGTGTGTGTGTGTGTGTGTGATCATTAAGTTTAAAGCCAAACACTTGTTGCTTTATTGTTTTGTGTTTCTTTTTTATTGGTTTTGGCTACAGGAAGTGATACTCCACCCATAGTCTATCTGTGAGTCAAGAAGAGTGGGCGGAGAACAGCTTTAAAGGACATGGACAAGCTCATAGTTTTTCTTTCTAAATTGAAAGTTGATTTCATGCTAATATTGTTAACATGCACCATACTAGAGTATTTTTATTAAGGTCTTTTAAAACATTCCTGCTCAGCTTCAGAAAGAATTCATTTCCATACTGAGGTTTAAAACACATGCTGACGCCAGTTGGCGTCCACAAACATTAAGATTAATGGTTCAGTCTTTCAACATTATTTTCCCGTTACTCGGTCACGCACACTCACACACACACACACACACACACGCTGCGTGTTAATTCATGATGGCCTAGTTGACGGAGATACCTGATCCTCTCTCTCTCTCTCTCTCTCTCTGTCTCTCTCTGTCTCTTGCTGCCTTGCCCCTGACCCACTTTGTTGACCAGAGGACAGATGAACAACAAGTGTTTTGGGAACATAATGTCTCGACTCTCTTTCTCTCCCCCCACCCACTTCTTCCTCTCCCCTCCCTCCCTCCTTTCAGCCTCCCTCTCCCTCTTACCGTCCCTTTCCTCGCCACCCCTCCCTCCTCCATTGCTCCTCTGGTGCTCGTCTTGTCTCCCGTCAGCCCCTCGTCGATGCGCCCGTTACTAACAATCAGTAACTCCCCGTTTCAAAAACAAAAAGAAGAAACATTTTTAGACAGTAGGGTGTGTTCTTTGCTTTTCTCTCGATGAAAATAGAAGGTCATGTTTGGATGTGGCAGTGTTGACAGAGCAGGTTCAGACTGGTTGGAGGGCAGATTCATGTCTGGATGAAGACACATACGCACAATAATTGAGTCTACGAGACTTACATTATCGCAGTGATGGCACATGTGTAGATACTAAGAATACAGATGACAGATGATGATAGAGGTGGATACAGTATCTGGCCAACTTCGAAACCCAAAGCCATATGAATGAGGCCTTCGAGCTTTAACAAAGAAGCAGCGCTAAAATCCCTGTGATCTGTTAAATCGCACCTGAGAAGTTGACTTGTTAACTACGTCACTAATCCTATAAGACGGAGCGCACCCATTTCTGTTTTTGCCTTTCCACTGCGACTCTGGTTGCTACAGGAAGTCACCTGCTACTATGTCGAGTTTTACTCCCCCCAGGTGGAGGTCTCCTCGCTGGACAAGAAACAGACAGTGTATGTTTGCTGAACACATTTTTGGATGCCAAAGGACATCGTTATATACCACATAACGATCTCATACCTGCAGAAGGTAGATACAGATCTAACCACTTTCTTCACGAAGAGAAGGATAACTGCTGCGCCCCTCTCTCTCCCCACTAAGTTGACTCCGATGCTTTCCTCCCAAGCCACTGCCTGAGAACCAGTTTGCCATTAAAGTCTTGGATCTGGGCGGAGATAGGCTTATAAGTGTGTTGTTGTAACCTGAGCTTCATTGTTGTGATATTTGCTTTGGTGTGGGAAATAACGGACCGCCACGTCCTGTTTACTGCTGTGTGCCTCATTGTTTGTATCGGTTCCACGCCGTTGGGGATTTACGTGTTGTTCCTGACACAGCGTGTGGAGCCAGTAACTGAGCTTGTTCAGGCAGTAAGTCCAGTAACACGGCTGCCGAATGCAAGTTCGCTGCTTTGCATTGTTGTTTTTTTCAATACTTTATTTACTTTACAACAGTCATGAAATCCCTTCCCTCCCCAACTCGCACTCAAAATTATGTATAACAAGTTAAAGCAGACAAGAGAAAAATAATAATAATAAAATAACCTTTTCCTCAATTAATTTGTACAGGTAGAGATTGTTAAACAGGGGAAATGATATACATACACAGACACACACACCCCATACATACACACATTTACGCACATACCTACCTACAACTAATTTAACTATAACTCGATCTTTATCCTATTCTCTCTTCCAATTCATGACTGTAGTACACTAGCTATGGTGCAAGCCCTCTTGGAGTGGTACTGGTGGTGGCACCAGCGCTTATCTGGTCCCAGCCATTTGTACATTCATGTTGTGCATGAAATTAAGGAAAGGCGTCCATATCCTAAAAAAATCCTCAACTTTCCCTTTTACTATGTAAGTCAGTTTTTTCTTGTGCCAGACTGTAAGACATCTCCTGAACCCACTGTCTAGAATCAAGCCTCTGTGTTACCTTCAAGTTTAATGCAATTAAACGTTTGGCTTGACACAGGCAAAAGTCAATTATTTTGCAACGTAACAAGTAAACGTAATAAACACATTTTAGCTTCAATGAGACCAATGCATTCTGTCAGGTTAGAGATCAGCCCAATAACCTCTTTCCAGAATATCTGGAGTTCAATACAGTTAATACAGTCATCAAGGATATTGGGATTAAAATGGTGTAATTTAACAGGAACAACATCAAGTCATGAGCAACCACTTTTAATTTAAATGTAGTGTTATGCCTTGCTTTGTTTGCCCTTGTCTCCTACCCTTTAACCTACACGCCTTATGTGCATCCTCACACATCCACAGATAGCATGCTAGCCAGGTAGAGTGCGTCCTATGTTTTGGCTCCTAACCCCTTTGCTTAAGTTTTGCTATGCTGCCCACCATTTTGGATCATCAGATGACGAGCCACCCACTTAGTCTGCCATCTTCCTTTCTCCCCCCCCCTCTATTGTCCCCGCACACGCATACCTACGTCACATGCTTGATGATTGTTGTAATCTTTGACTGTGCTTAAGTAGACAATAGAGGTTTATCGGCTTCAGGTTATTGATTATTGGTTGGTGCGAAAGTTAAATAAACTCGTTTGTACTTTTAAAGAGCAGTTGCCTGTGGTTATTTGTGTATCTGTTGTAATAAAAGCTGCGACAGTCAGTGCTCGGATACACCCTTCACTGCCTACCTCATTACTGTAAAATGGTATTTAAATATTGCCATTTCTAAGCTGTGCTTTTTGAGACTGTTTCCATTTTGGTTTGGTACTGGTCCCTGATCCCAGGGTTGTGCCCCCATAATTATTGATAGTTAACTTTTGTGATATTAATAACTTGCTAATACCCAAACCTGCCCTACCAGATTTCCACCAGCCATCTTAAAAAAAATTCTCACAACAAATCTATCTTATAGTGATTTACAAAAAATCATTTCTTGTTTTTGTACAACCTTGGACTTGTTTTGGGTGTTTGTCTGCAACCTGTGTGATTCTCTGCATGTTGGTTGTTGCCCTGTTGAAACAAATCCATTGCGTCTCCAAAAACTTAGCAATGAAGTTGTTAAGTACAATGTTATTACATCAGTTTGAAATAAAGACCAGTACTATTAGAAACAAACAGGCGGTGTAGCACTATGATTTGTTTTAAATAAACATGTACACCCAAGGCCAAATGAGCTGGAGGCATGTGCCTGGATGATGACAGTTTTTTATTTTTATTAGAAACCTGTTGAAAACACCTTGTGAAATCCACACATTAGGGACATAAGTTCATAATGTAGGTTTAGTTGAATTTTAATTTTATCCTCCCGTTTATCAATATGTATATTCTCCCACCCTGATCTGCCTCTCATGCCGTGATTCACAGATAAATATACCGTGTGTTTGGAACATGTAGTCACACAGAAGAGGGGATGGAGGGAAGGATGGGGGTGTAAGAGAGTTGAGAGAGAGAGAGAGAGAGAGAGAGAGAGGGGTTAGCTGTCACAGTGCACAGGGGTTGCCACTGAGGACGTAATGGAAAAATCACTCAAGATTAACATGAAACACAGGAAATGCTCTCAATTGAGCCTGATTGCCTTGTGTGTATATGTGTGTGTGTGTCTGTTTGAGTATATATATCTGTGTGTGTGTGTGTGTGTGTGTGTGTATGCAAACTCCAAACTGTCTGTTTGCTGACAGAGCAGCCAGTTTATTGACAGGAGCTGCTGTCAATAAACAAGCATAAAGGTGATTTCCCTGGCCGTGCTGCAGGAACACAGTGTGTCACTGATGTATCAGTATCAGACAGTTCCCACAAAAGTAAAATGACAACATATTCAGCTTTTCTAACATGCAGAGGTGATACTTGATCAATCTAAAACAGGACATCTGAACCGGGCATTTTTCTATTCATTTCTCCGTCAACCACAAAAGGACACAATCTGTATTTTCCATTAGGTGATACTTCAACTGAAGAGGATGTTCACAAACCCATTAAACACTGATGTGATAATACCCTGACATTTATATTGGTATTTGATTAGTCCTGTATGTAGTTGAGCTGAGAAGTAGTAGTTGAGTTCCCTTCTGAACTCACTTTTCTCAGCTTTTGATTCTAGCTCTTTGTGACATACACTCACCTAAAGGATTATTAGAAACACCTGTTCAATTTCTCATTAATGCAATTATCTAATCAACCAATCACATGGCAGTAGCTTCAATGCATTTAGGGGTGTGGTCCTGGTCAAGACAATCTCCTGGACGGGCCGGTCTGAGTATTTCACAATCTGCTCAGTTACTGGGATTTTCACGCACAACCATTTCTAGGGTTTACAAAGAATGGTGTGAAAAGGGAAAAACATCCAGTTTGCGGCAGTCCTGTGGGCGAAAATGCCTCGTTGATGCTAGAGGTCAGAGGAGAATGGGCCGACTGATTCAAGCTGATAGAGCAACTTTGACTGAAATAACCACTCGTTACAACCGAGGTATGCAGCAAAGCATTTGTGAAGCCACAACACGCACAACCTTGAGGCGGATGGGCTACAACAGCAGAAGACCCCACCGGGTACCACTCATCTCCACTACAAATAGGAAAAAGAGGCTACAATTTGCAAGAGCTCACCAAAATTGGACAGTTGAAGACTGGAAAAATGTTGCCTGGTCTGATGAGTCTCGATTTCTGTTGAGACATTCAGATGGTAGAGTCAGAATTTGGCGTAAACAGAATGAGAACATGGATCCATCATGCCTTGTTACCACTGTGCAGGCTGCTGGTGGTGGTGTAATGGTGTGGGGGACGTTTTCTTGGCACACTTTAGGCCCCTTAGTGCCAATTGGGCATCGTTTAAATGCCACGGCCTACCTGAGCATTGTTTCTGACCATGTCCATCCCTTTATGGCCACC
>NC_060161.1:2608855-2623388 GCF_021292245.1 Micropterus dolomieu
ATGCAGCAAAGCATTTGTGAAGCCACAACACGCACAACCTTGAGGCGGATGGGCTACAACAGCAGAAGACCCCACCGGGTACCACTCATCTCCACTACAAATAGGAAAAAGAGGCTACAATTTGCAAGAGCTCACCAAAATTGGACAGTTGAAGACTGGAAAAATGTTGCCTGGTCTGATGAGTCTCGATTTCTGTTGAGACATTCAGATGGTAGAGTCAGAATTTGGCGTAAACAGAATGAGAACATGGATCCATCATGCCTTGTTACCACTGTGCAGGCTGGTGGTGGTAGTGGTGTTATGGTGTGGGGGACGTTTTCTTGGCACACTTTAGGCCCCTTAGTGCCAATTGGGCATGGTTTAAATGCCACGGCCTACCTGAGCATTGTTTCTGACCATGTCCATCCCTTTATGGCCACCATGTACCCATCCTCTGATGGCTACTTCCAGCAGGATAATGCACCATGTCACAAAGCTCCAATCATTTCAAATTGGTTAAAAAAAATGGCCCCCACAGTCACCAGATCTCAACCCAATAGAGCATCTTTGGGATGTGGTGGAACGGGAGCTTCGTGCCCTGGATGTGCATCCCACAAATCTCCATCAACTGCAAGATGCTATCCTATCAATATGGGCCAACATTTCTAAAGAATGCTTTCAGCACCTTGTTGAATCAATGCCACGTAGAATTAAGGCAGTTCTGAAGGAGAAAGGGGGTCAAACACAGTATTAGTATGGTGTTCCTAATAATCCTTTAGGTGAGTGTATGATTCATTATGGTTTTGATTTTTATGTTTTTGAACACTGACAATATTTTTCTGACTTAAATAGCAAGCTTGACCAATACAGTATCTGCAACATTAAAGTCAGCAACCCATTTCATGAAATAGGAAATATATTTTAATCTGAAATTTGTGTTGTTTTCAGAAGAGAATTGTACCTGGAAATGAAAAACTAGTGTAATTGTAGGCCTAAGTGGTCATTCATCTCAATAAACCAGACAAAACGGATGTTTGCTCAGCACACAAACAGCGTTTTTAATTCCAAATCAAGCACTGTTTCATTCATTCATTAACATTCATAACATTGTAACAACAAGTAATCAAATAAATGAAGACTGTAACACATCAAATAGCAATGAAGATTTTTGCTGAGAATCAAAGCATGAAGAACGCAGATAAAATTTTTCTGCAATAACTTGATGAAAGATAAACAAAACAAGACAAAAATTGAAGGATTATCAAAACTGTGCCCATTTCCTTCTATGCAACATAGATTATTAGCTCGTGTTGACACATTTCTCATCCTACAAAAAAATCTTCACGTAAATAATATCATTCCATTAGTGCCGCTGAACACCTGCAGCCACTTAATATTGAATTTCCTTGCAGCAAGGTGAAGTGTAATACAAAGATTAACGTCAACAGCCATTTAAATTCAATTACAAATGAATAAAATTCATAGGCTATTTTCCTGCCTTGCTGCAGGCATGCAATTCAGATTTAATGTGCTGGGAGTCGCCTGGAGGTGAGATATGCAAACAGGCAGCCAGGGGGTCGCCAGTTTAAATTTTTCGTCTGGGGAAATGCAGAACAAGTTCTGCTCTTTCTGCCTCAACACGAGACCATCAATGTGCCTTTGAGCAAGGCAGAGTCCCCAGCTGCTCGACAGTACAAAACTGTGGTTGTTTTGGGGAGCTAAGAGTAATGAAAGTTTTGGATTTCATGCAGAGTTCACATAAATAAAACCAAACACACTTGAGCAAACATAACCAAGGTAAAAAAAACACATTGCTTTCACATTGATTTCTTGGAAAGAAAATAAGCCAAAAACCTCAATCAATGAATTAGTGAAAGCACACTACTAGAAGCTGATATGTCAACTTTTATAAATAGAGTAAATGTTTGGCCTTTTACAAGCACAAAAACACAAAAACTCAGGATTGTTCATAATGTTCAGTATTTGTTGTCACCATTACCTGACCCACACTTGAACCATTAACTAAAAACTTGGTTTGAAGCCAACTGTCAAGCTCCACTGCATCTGACATGTCATGTTGTTTTTCTTTTAGACTTGAGACACGTTAGTATGGCATTCATGGTAAAACTTTGCACGAAATCCAGATATATATAGCAGACTGAACTGTTCATGTTCAGAGTAAATAACGTATTTAAGTAATTATATGTGCAATGTGTATGTTGTTGCACAATTCAAAATAAGTAGAATCGCGTTTAAAAGCAGATTTAAAAGTAGAAGTAGATTTGGTTAGTGTTTCTGAATCTGTCAGGCTGTTCCAAAAAGCATGGGAAACCTCACTGAATCTCCATTAAGGACTTGCATGTGAAAACATTCCAGTCGCTCACACAGCCTAGAGCTAAACCATTTACTGCTTTGTAGCTGGTTAATAAATTATAATTCTGATTTATCTCCATTATTTAAAAAACTAAAAACAAGGGAAATCAACACTGAGATGAAATTTAAGGTGGAATAAGCCATTCTGGAGAAATCCAGCAACAAGACAAATACCATGATATAAAATGTATTCAGTATAAACTTATACTGTATAAGTATTATACTATATATTTCTGGACACCATTTTAAAAAATTATTAATAAGTAGCAGTACATGTTGGTGTAAAAAGAGTCATGGATGGGACTAACCTTGGCAGTTTCTCCACATATAGATGTCAGAAATACTGAATGCTAGAAATATTTAGAGACATTGGAAATTACCCTCCAGTCCAACACTTCAAGAATGGAAAGTGATAATAAGTGAAACAGCATCATATGAGGTCATGGTGGCTAGGGTAGAGGGTAGAGGGTAAAGGGTGTGTTGCATTAGCAATTTTTTATCATTATTGTTTTTCTTTAACCTCCCCTCTCTGTATTATTCAAGTACCAAAAACCTGTATTGTGTTTATACTATTTTATTTTCTCTTAACTAGGAACACTTGTGTCTTCTGTGATCTGCCCTCCCGCTGTCTGACTTGATAAAACTGTATTTTCTTCTTCCATATCTTGTACCGCATGAGCTGTTCTGTAATATGTTTGAAAATAATAACTTAAAAAAAACATGATATATATATATATGAACGACTGCTGCTATAACTAACAACAGCACTTGGTTTGTTTCCCATTTACAGAGCCAGGGCAGTGCACAAACAGCAGATTTTTTTTCAGCGCACAGAAGGCACAGCTGGCGGATATTTACTAAATTTGACAAAAAGACATGTATTTGAAAATAATGGCTTACCCCATCATTAAGATCAAAAAATATTGTGAGAAAAGGAAACATTTTCATATTTTAAATTCACATTTACCATAACTTGTTCAAAAAAAGCACATTCCCTGAGACTTAACATTGCATAAAGGTAGATCAGTAGCTCTTTTACATTATCTGCGCATTTTCTCTCAATGCAATCAATAACCAGAATAATCAGAGCAAGGCATGAGGTGACAGAAAAGAACAAACTTTTCAACAGCAAATCAGCAGCTCTCAAACAGGATTGTTTAGCTGCCATTTTATTTTTAGGGCTTGCAAAAACAGAACAGTTGCATAAGCCCTTGACTTCAGAAAACACACGCACATACCATGGACTGTATAAAAAAACACACGCTCCATCTCCTCCCTGGCTTGTCAGGGCGGCTGTATTTTTGAAAACACCTCGGGCTGGATGGTTGCATCGAGGAGATGTTGACATTTCTTTAGCGATCAACCATCAAGCCCAGAGCGGCTGCATTCATGACCAACCCTGTCATCGCTCAACACTGCTGCTTTTATCTGTCTCCTCCCATTCAACCCTCACTTTTTTCTCTGTGCCCAGGTCTGTCCTCCTGTAAAATTTCTCCTCCTCCTCAAAGACAGGTTCACTTAAAAAAATAAGTATATAAATAAAGTAAAATATGTAGTTAAAATTATGTCATTAAAATAAACTTAAACAGTTAGTTTGAATAGCTTGAAAGCCGAGACTTGGATTCCAAATCCATTTCAAAATATGAACCACTTACTTGAATGACTAATTACTTAAAAACAATGTAATTTCTTTGAGTGTACATTGTGTATTTTACCAAATTTCTCTTTTCACTTGTACAACCCTCCTTCTCCGCAGAGACTTAAAGCTGGACAACATACTGTTGGATGCAGAGGGTCACTGTAAGCTGGCAGACTTTGGGATGTGCAAGGAGGGAATCCTCAATGGAGTCACCACCACCACCTTCTGTGGGACGCCAGATTACATTGCACCCGAGGTAAGCCCACATATACACATTTTACTTGTAAAGACAAGGTCCATGTTGGACTATTTGCTGATAATACTCTACTTTGGCAGGTGCTTGATGCCAAAAATACTTCAATTCAGCCCCCCAAATTAGATAGGCTTGCTCAAATCAAATTTCACTGAAATAATTGTACGGAAGCTCGGGCCACTTCACAAAATCTGGCACACTTACAGCAAAGTTCATTAATGTGCACTATCCCTGTTAATAAAGCAAAAATAGACCCCAAAATGAAATGGTCATATTGGTTGTCTGTGCGAGCTGCTTGTTACGATTCATATTTATGTTTATAGTTAGGCTTTAGTAATTATGACGGGAGCAGAGGAGGAAGTCAGGTAAGTGTAAAGAGCGACAAAATCCACCCAGGGAGGAGGTCCGGTGGGTGGGTGGTCAAACAAACAAAGGACTTTCAACCAGGAGACTGGTGTTCTTGTCCCGTTTGAAAACAGTTTGCTTTTGTAACATACTTAACAAATAGGCTGCTTTCCCTGCGGCCGTTTCACAACAATAACCGTCCTTTTACAATGTTATGATGCCTGTTGCTGGTACCCTCCAAGGGTCATGTATGTCATTTGGCAGATTACCTAGTCTGTCGTTGAATCGGTATGAGGACTTTTTTGACTATGGTGACTTAGACTGCCTGTTTGTAAGTCTCTTCTTTTTTTGAATGTTTGGTTAGATTCTTCAAGAGCTGGATTATGGGCCGTCCGTGGACTGGTGGGCTCTGGGGGTGCTGATGTACGAGATGATGGCAGGTCAGCCGCCATTTGAAGCCGATAACGAAGACGATCTGTTTGAGTCCATCCTCCATGACGACGTCCTCTACCCTGTCTGGCTCAGCAAGGAGGCTGTGTCCATTCTTAAAGCGGTCAGTTAGTAGGAGGTGTGAGGAGACTTGTTTTGTGATGCTTTGCTGTTTGTCTCTGCAAGCAACAAAAATGGGAATGTACTGGAAATGTCAGTGCCGAAATGCTGCTTTCACACAACATATTTTGTCTAAATTCAGGAACTGCTTTTTAATGATGAACACTTTTGAGTCCACTTACTAATCCATCCGAGTCCATATGAACACTGAGTCTGAGATTGGTTGCAGTTGAACAGTGGTACAGTTTGTGGGCAGTCAGAACAAAATCCATACTGCTCTTAAGACAAAAATCCACAATTACGTTACGTCATGAAAACATCACTGGTGACATATTTGCACTGTTATTGATCTGCTAGTAGTTCTGACGCTAATTATTTCATAAAAGCCTTAAACATCAAACATCAAACCCTGATTGTAACTCTTGAAATACACCCACTGTTGAAGGATCTTTAAAGCTGATTGCTTTTTCTATTACTTATCAGATATGCCCAGTATATGCTCTACTCAAAAATGTAACCCTCACTTTTTTTTTATTTCTTTGTTTTTCTTTGCTTTTTCTTTGTGTTTTCAAAAAAATAATGTGTTCACTATGAGCATTGAAACTTGCATATTATGAAGAACTCAAATGTGACAGCCAAAATGAGAACCGTTGAAGTCCCTGTGTGTTTTGTGTTTTTCATCGCTCTCACTCTCACATGGGAGTGAAGATGCCACTTTTTTTTTGGTGTCATATGTCCTGTGTTTCCTGATCCCCCACCGGAACGACAATGGACAATTCCCTCTATGTTTGCTTCCATTACTTTTTTTTTCTGTGTATGTTATTGGTTGTGTGTGTGTGTGTGTGTAATGCCACTTGTCTGTTCGTTTATTTGCTCGTCCAGTTTTTCCATCACAAGCCTTGCGTTTACCTTGGCTGTTAATGCAGTTTGACTCCAAAGCCTTGTGGGAAAGTGGAAAGTGTGTTTATGTTGGACAATGTCTTGGACTCTGACCAGTCACTTGACCAGCACTCAAGGCTGCGATTGGACTTGTTATCCAGCTGAAGGACTTCAGGTCACATGATAATCTCTCTCAGCTCAGTCAAATGGCTGAGCAGCCTGTTCAACACTCATCCAGTTTTCAAGTATTTAAGAAAATCCTGAAGAAAATGTAGTGCCTTCATTGATTTCAGACATCCAGTTTATACAATGTTAATTTGGTGTTTATGAGCAGTGTATCTCCATTAGTTTTACATCCAACGTGATATCATGGAATGGCGTACAAATAGCACGCCACTTTTAAGGACATTTCGGCATACCATGTCAACGCATTTTAAGCTTTTCGCGTGTCATTTCACACTGTTCAGTCCTTTTAGACCTAAGCAACACAAAGGATGTTAACCTGATCTGCGCAACTGTAGGATTAACTGGTCGACATGCATATATAATTACTGATGGTTAAGGTTAGCAGTAAAGTACATCGGGGGGGATGTCAATGATAGCATTGTTAGCTAGCTAGCTACTTAAAGTTTAACGTAGCTAACATAAGCAACGTAGCTAACGTAAGCAACGTAGCTAACGTAAGCATCGTAGCTAACGTAAGCAACGTAGCTAACGTAAGCAACGTAGCTAACGTAAGCAACGTAGCTAACGCTATGTAGCTAACGTTAGCAACGATGTAGCATGGTAACTTATGTAACGTAACTAAAAAACAGAAACTAAAGTTGTGTAATTATTGTTTCACTCGGGAACCGAACGCCGGTTAACTGGGTCAGGAACCAACTTACTATCCACCAGATCCCCTTCCACCACCTCTTAGTGTTGGACTTTCATGGCTGTTAATATCCCACACATGCTGATTTTAACTATGACAGTAGACGTAAAATGGTAGTCTAAACGGCGTGAAATGGCACACGAAAAGCAAAAAATATTTGAATACCACACAAATGACTTAAGAAATCGGAATGTTATTCAAAGTCTTTTGATGATACCAAGCTGTTACATCATCTATAGGAAAATAGGAGCTTTTCATCTTTCCTTGTGCTTGTTTGTTAGTTAATACAAAAAAACATTCAAGCAGGTGCTGAGTGTAGCTTCCACTAAATTAAAATGACAAAAGTTTCTATTATATATATATATATATATATATATACATAAGTCTTGGCTATTCTGCTCTCACAGCAAGCTAACATCTATATCCTACATCGGCCTAAAACTGAAACCCAAACATGGCCTGTGTTTTTAAGACTGAACCTTACTGGTACTGTCAAATGTGAGACCTGAACCCAATCTGAGCCTATATTTTAGCCTTATCTCATCCGTTAATGATTATTAGCTCAATTGCATATCTACTTGTAACAAAAGAGTTAAACATGGTTGAAGATGATTAGGCAAAAAAAAATCAAAAGCTTTGTCAGGACCTGTGGAATATGGATCAGATAGGAAATCTCTAAGAGACTGTACTCAGCCAAAGATAGTTTGTTAGAGTGCCACTCCCACACCAGTCTGTGATGGCAAATAGAAGGTGCATTTTTGTAGGTAAACCCGATCAACCGAGCAGTGAGTCTTTTCTGAAGCAATGATCTCGCTGCTCACGTCCTGACAGTTTCAGGAGTATTAATTTCCCAGTTTACTTTCATTTGTATCATATCTGTAAATTAAGATTAACAACACAATAGTTCTTCATTTCGATTTACAGTATTTGGATGTGAAAAATACTAAATTTAATCTTTAGGTTTTAGTAATTTACCACTTAAGTTAATAAAAATGCTGAACACATGTGAATCATACCGATTTGGATTCAATGAACAGCTTGACCCTTGTATTTTCCGAACTTAATTTGTCTTTTTAATGAAGAGTCAAGTCCAACACACACCCGCCACATTGCGGCGTGTCGCACCATTTAAAATGGATCAATTGAATCCTGCAGCACACACCAGACACGCCATACAGACAGTAGCTGGGATGTGCCACTTTTGTTGCCGAACATCGACGTTAGGAAACAGGACGGCGGTGTATCCTGACATGGTTATGCACTTACAATAGGTATTTTGATGCGCATCATACACTGCTGGTGTGTGTGTTGTCTTTAATTCTGCTGAACTTGAAAGTGGATTTTTTGCTTTGATGCAACAAAATTTCGAAACGGCTTGTTGGACGCTTGTTCTTAGATCTATTTTTGGTCTCTTGATGGTTGTTTGAAATTTTCTGTTCCTCAGTGTACGAGCTCTGCTGGTGTAAACAGGCAAAATAGACATCCTCAAGAGAGAACACACAATATATTTTTAGCTGAACAAAAACTTCACAAAACTGATATTTACATCATCACACACTTATCTTCCTTCCGTCCTTTCACAGAGCAATTTTATCAAACCAATACATAGTTTTTGTTCAGATCTGACCTCCACATGTGTTACGTCATGGAAAACCTCAGTTTTTATGTGGCTATTAAAAAAAAAGAATATAGTTGTTATTACAATTCATCAAAATATCGTCCACTTAAGAAAAACAAATCAATTCCTCTTTCTGTTTTTCTCCGTTATTCCATCTCTGCTTTCACTTCTCAGTTCATGACTAAGAGTCCTAACAAGCGTCTGGGCTGCGTGGTGGCTCAGGGTCTGGAGGAGGCCATCAAGCTTCATCCGTTCTTCAGAGAGATCGATTGGACGCTGCTGGAGCAGAGGAAGATCAGACCACCATTCAAACCACGCATTGTGAGTACCCACACACACACACACACACACAAAAATGTATCTTGTTTACAGTGTAAGAGGCTACAATGTGAATTTTATAGGTGTTTGTATGTGAAAAGAAGCATTTAATGTTGTTTAATCTTTAATCTTTTTCGTTCCTCTACCAGGAACCAAGGGCGTCACGTTGTGTTGAAAAGTGGTGGGGACATAAGGGCTCAGGTCCCATGGCTGAAATCCACCAACAGATGATCTCTTAAATCTCTTGTTCTTTGTCTTCCAGAAAACCAAAAGGGATGTGAATAACTTTGACCAGGACTTTACACGTGAAGAACCCGTCCTGACGCCGGTGGACAACAGCATCATCAAGCAGATCAACCAAGATGAGTTTAAAGGATTCTCTTACTTCGGGGACGAGACTGTGACCTAGACACACACAATGTCACACTGCCACACTAACACATACATGCATACACACCATCACCACACCACACAACACCTAAAATATCTTCAAGCAAAGACACAGTATTTAAAGAAACACAGCCTCTGGAATGAGACCTCCTGAACTTTTCCAGATCTGACCACTCCAGGAATTATACTAGACCATATGTATCTCTTTTTATTTGTTTCTGTGGTCTTGTTGTATGTCCATTTGTGCATATCCCATCAAACTATATGCTCGAGCAGCATGTAAGTGCAGGTCAGATACTGTAGGAAATGACCCAGTGCTCCTTTACCTAGTCCAGATGTTTTTCTGAAAGGCAAAGCAGAGGACCAAACCAAACTCTGTGTTTTGAAGTAGATACATAGGCAAGGTCATGGGCTGTTAGTGTGTGTGTGTGTGTGTGTGTTTGCACGCGAGAGAGATAGTGTGTTTGAGTGTGCGTGCATGCATGCGTAGTTTCCTCTAGTAAGACTGTCATTTCTGTACATGATGTGCTGTGTCCTGTGTCTCTGTGTTTAAAGAATGTTTTTTCTTCCCTAAACATGTATGTGAATGGAAAAAAATTGAACCAGTGATTGTATTTAAAGAAAAAAAAGGTCTTGAAAAGTACTTTATTCATTATAAAGAGATGTCAAAAGGAGATGCAAGAAAGCAAAGATTGTTTTCTGATGAAATCATGGTAAAATGAGAAGTTTTGTCTGTGCTTGATTTTAGATCTAATGTTAACTTTAAAAGCACCACAAAAGCAACACTTTGGCATTTTGAATTTTAGTTTAGTTTTAGGTCATCAGTTATTTTCTTACTGTAGGGAGAAGGTTGCGCTGTTTTTCCTTCTCTCTCCATATTTTAGCTTCTTAGTAAATAGATGTTCCCGTTCTTTATTAAAAACCAAATGGTACCATTGCAGTACTTCACCACCGTGTTTATTGTTGTTTGGTGTGTGCTTAGTGTTAACAAGCTGTTTTCCATTTAACTCGATGGTTGATGTTGAGACAGTTGTCAAAAAATGCCGAGGGAGCCTTTAAAAAAGATGATTTATTTTAGGTCAAGTCGTCCTTGTTACTGAAGCTCTCGTTGCACATTCGAAAGCTAAATCTTTCCAGCTCAACTCCTTTAATCCCTTCATGACCACTTGATCATTGAATTGCCTTGTGTGTGTGTGTGTGTGTGTGTGTGTGTGTGTGTATACATTAGCTGTGTAATCGGTTGCTGCACTTGACCTAAAGTCTCAGACACGACAAACCAAACGCCCATAATTCCACATTAAAGTCGTGGATCGTGCACAGAGGTGAATGTGTTAGCACATGTGACTGGATTGAATGTATTTGCTCTGCGGTGTGTGTGTGTACAAATATGGAGAGCTGTCATTGTGTTTCATTTTTTATTTAAAACATCTTTTTGTTTTTGTTGTCATTGTTGTGTTATTTTTACTGGATCATCTAGTTCTTACTGACATGTTAGAAATCTTTAGATTTCACGTGATGCAGCGAGACTCACTTAGAAACTCTGACCGTCATACTTTAGACCGTCCTCCTCTTCTTTGTACAGCCTCGACAGGGAGGTAAAATAAGCTTCAAATGAGCAAACAGCCCTCCAGACGTGTTGAGCATTGTTTTCAGGTCAGGTTTATGACTTTATAGTGAACTAAAAACAATTCAAACATTTTCAAGAAAATTCCATGTGCAATACTCTGAAAGTTTTTTTGTTTCTTTGTTTTTTTCTGTTTTCATCCTTTTCTCTTTCTGTCCTCTTTGTTTCTCTTTTGCCTCATGTTCAGGTACAAAGACGACTGCATTACATTTAGTTTTAAGGCACATAGAAGTTACAATTATTTCATCCAAGCACATATTTACTCCATTTAGTCCAATTAGTCAGCATCTCAGTCATTCAATCGCTGGCAGTTCCCTAAGTTCCCCTGTAGTACATTCATATGTAATTGTCATGCATTAGTGACTACTTTTTGGCAAATGTTGACCGGAACATTTAGAGTGAGTGCAGTAAGTAGCGTGACATTTATAAGACACATTTGGCAGGAAAAGTGCAGCAGTGGGGAAGTGTTTCATGCCGCATCAGAGATGCTGTGTGTCATGTGAAGAGCGTCTTTCTCCTGAAGGTTGTGGTTTATTCTCTATTCTTTTAGAAATCTGATCCTGAGTGTATAGAGCTTCAGCATTGTTTAGGCTCACATCCCATCTCATCAAGTCTCAATCTCAAGTTTACAGCACTGAAACTTCTTTATTTAACCGTGTCCTCCATGTTTTCATGACCATCACCAAGTACTTTTTAATTGCCTAACATCGACCAAACATTAACCATACTGTAGCTATCACACACACACACAATGACGGGAAAAAAATTTAAATGGCACAGTTCTACATTCTGAATAAAATGTGTGATTTGTTGAAGAATAGTGGCACAAACCTTTAAAGAAAAATGCACTTCACTAATGCTAAATAGTTACACTTGAATGAGTGTCAACGAATAAACACATGCTGAGGACATTAATAATGAGTTACCTGTCCGGTAATCAGTCATGAGCCTAAGGAGTTAGCATGTGACCGCACTGTTCATGTAGCATTAGAAAAACTATGCGTGTTGTAGCAGCAGTAGTGGGAGCAGAAGATGTATTAGATACAGTAGCTGTAGGAAGACACTCAGTCGCTAAACTCAGACACTCACACGCACACACACGCACATATGTATGGATAGCGGTGCAGATTCAAGATTGTCTAAACAGTTTTACTGCCAACCAACTTCCAAAACACCATGTTTATGTTGTCCATCATTTACCATTACTTCCCCTCTCTTCTTTTCTGTGTCTCCTGCTGCATCTTTGTTTAGTCTTTAAATTAAAAATATCAAACTGTTTGTCCCACTGTGACCCGAAAAGGATCTCTCCCAGAAGTCCTCCATGCTAAATGCCAAATGCTATTTCCACATTTTCCACCCAGTGGTTTAATATTTGTTACATGCAGAAAGTTAGTGAATCAAGCTTAAGTGAAATTCAACACACAGTGGCATGAGGTTGATTTCAAACAACAGTGTTATGATTTTACTTACAGTATCAAATGTTCTTCTTCCTCGGGTCATATACAGAATGTTACTGTATGTACATTTCTTTTTGCAGTCCCTGTAGTTGTGAAGCTTTGTATGTATATGTTGTCTTCTGACCTGTGGTTTTGTTCCTTTATGACCCTTCATTTGTGTTTATGTTAATATTTTTCTTTTGTTTGCGCTGTGTGCCAAATGTACTGTATTTTAAAAGGATGTGAAGGTGTATTTTAATTTTTGAAACAAATTAAATATCATGATGTCTGAAAGAAAGTTCTGTTTGTTTGGTGCATCATTTCTTTTTCAATTTCCTCTTTAACCCTTCTCCCTGTTGGTGTCTTATTGTAAATCATGGTTTGTGAAATGTAGTGCTTTAGGCTTAACTTAATTTAGGCGCAGCATGACCTCAGTAAGCAGTAATCAAAACAATATAATCAAAATATACATGACATGTTCATACAGCACAGAAAATTGCTTTGGATTAGAAAACATGCATGGAGTTATACCTGTGCCAAGGAGGAGTGTAGAAATTGGCCACTTCAGTAATCTTTTCCATCTAAAATGTTGGAGAAGCTTACAGGCAAAGACCATGTTAAATGACAGAAGAGTTATCTGCTTCTGAGTTTCTGAAAAATGTGGCGAGACCTGCTCTTAAGTGCAATGTTGGTGGGAAACTTAACGCTTGGCCTCAGTGTGAACATCAACAATAGTTATGACGCAGGCTGTGTTATGGATGTATAATCTTAAAAAGCCGCCAACATTCAACACAAATTGATACAGTTGTACAGTACATCTAAATATCATACCTGATAGTCAGCTGCAGCTTACAGTAAATACACATTTAATTTATGGGCTCAGTGGACACTGCCAGTAAATTACTACTAAAACAAAAACATGCAAATTGTGCACTTTGATTTCCCTCGATGACGAACTCTGTGGGGAAAATTTCCAAATGCAGAGTTATGTCAAATAAAGGTCTGGTAAAGTATTGACGCCACATTTACATCTGGTCTGTCACGAACTGTCAGGAGAAGGGTATTTTCTTCTCATCATTTACTTAAATTACCAGTCGACTACAACTGAGTTGAGATATACAATGAACATGCTTTCTGCCACTTTGCATATAGGCTACTGTACAGACTGCAATAAAAATGCTATTGTTGATTGACAGCTTATGACTGATAATAAGAGATGATAGCAAGATGAGCTTATATCTTAGCAAGTCACATTGTTCAGATTGCAAGATATCAAGTGACTCTTCCAATAAATACTGCACTTGGAGCCTCAGAAAATGAACCCCTGCAGGCTTGAAAGACAGCTCTGAATAGGGTGTAGCTGCTAGTTTTATGCCGTTAGGATACGTTAAGGCTGGGACCAGTGGAGACTCAGAGAATTGTAGATGTTATACAGATTGTTAAAAAACAAGATTAATTTGTGAGTTTTAGAAGTGATTTAGTTACGCATACGATAGCTGCTTTCCCACTGATTCCAGTTTTAATGCTAGAAGTGTAGATAACTGTCTATATGGACTTAAACATGGTTGTTCATTTCCCATTTTAAACTGACAGTAAACAGTGTTTTTGCTTTTGAAGCATGACTATGCTCATTCCATAACCTAAACCATGCGTTTATTTATTCTTGTAAACATGAAGACGAAGGTGCCATTATCTTAAAGCGCTTATTTTAATCCAAACCATGATCTTTCCTTAAACACAACCAAGCTTTGCCAAAACCAAACCTTAACCAGAGCGTTGTCACATCATAAAACAGATTTATTTTTCCACAGTGATTTGTAACAGTTGTGCTGGGCTGGATGTCGTCCTGCCGATAGGGGCGTCAGATCAGAAAACTCTTCTGGATCATTCTAGAGGTCATGGACAGAGAACTTATTTTGTTGTTTAATTTGGAGGACATGGGCTCCTAGCTCCATATTTACTGTAAAGGAAAGAGTGGTATCCCTGTTAAAAAGTGCCTCATTTGGATACAGGTGCAGGTGTTTGCCTGATGAAGACCTTTTACAGTGGATATTCCTTTTAAAGTATATACTGTGAGTGGGAAACAGAAGACTGACTCCTGCGATCATAATTGACTTTATTAGTTTCTTATAAGAATTGCATATTTATCACACTCTGACTTTCTTTACAGCTCACACCTGTTGCAGATCAGGGACAAACAGGTAGCGCGCAGGGGAGGGCGGGGCTGTTTAGGGGGGGGGGGGGGGGGGGGGCCCC
>NC_060161.1:2623408-2636161 GCF_021292245.1 Micropterus dolomieu
GGGGGGGGGGGGGGGGGGGGGGGGGGGGGGGGGGGGGGGGGGGGGGGCGGCTCCCGGTGGCCTTTCCAGCCAATCGTCGTGTCGTTCCAGGGACAGCGGCTTTCATGGTGCCAGCTGAGCTTCAGGTCAGACACCGAGCAGCTTTGGGAGTTTTCAGATCAGCAAAGCGAGGAAAAGTTTTGACAAGCGAACCTGCGTGCGGCTTCTGACAGCAGCAGCTCAGCGTTCAGCCTCAGCCCGTGTGTGGAGAGCTTCTGCGGGTGAGAGGCTGTACAATCCTCGGCAGTGTTCTGAGACTGTGCGGCCCCGATACCCCTCCAACCCCCCCACCACCCCCCTCCAGCCTGGACGGTCACAGTCCGCCTGGTTTCATGGACTAACCGACAGTTCACATGTTTAATGACATTATCTGTCAGAGGGCTCCTTCTGACCAGCGCACTTCGAGTACCAACACGTTTTACTTGTCTTGACTCTAAAGTTGGACCTAACTTTGCCGGGGAATTACAACATTGTTATCGTGCATAAGCGACAACATGACGGCCGAAAAGGAGAAAAAGAGGTAAGATTTTGCTTTATTCCTCTCTGCTTTTAATTTGCCGTTGGTTCTGGGTTTATTGAACAGAGCCTGTGTTTATTAAGTAGGAAATTGGCTGACAGTTGGCTACTGTGACAGAGGGAGACCTGTTGCTGCAGCGCTGCATGTGACTTGGCCTGAATTTCTGCTCTGATAGTGGCTGTTATAAATCACAGTCACAGCCAATGGCTCCACGCCGTGTTTATAAGAAAGCTTTGTGGCAATGTTAACGTCTTTTTAATACAGTAATGACCACTTTGGTTGTGATTAGACTCCTGTAGGCTAAGGTAAGTAGTTGGATTTTATTTAGTCTGTACTGACAGGAGATAACTTGCCACAGGTTATCTCCTGTTGAGTTTAACCAGATTTAATTGTGATTTTTGGATACTTTTAAATGTCATGAAACCGTAAACGCCTTTTAAAAGTGGTTTGTTATTAGTGGAAACATCTAGCCAAGCAAGCACCAGTGTTTTAACTATACTAAAATCTAAACAAGTGAAGGCCATCATTGCTCATATTTAATGTATTTACTAATACAAGAATAAATAAGCATTCATATGCAAATAAAGTCCCTACTGTTACATCTTTCCATACTAAGTTGTCCTGTAAAGAAATCACATTAGCTTTTGCAGATTAAAGGTGTATAGGCTCAGGGTCAGACAGCTCTTATTTTTTTTTTTTTTATTTAAATTTTTTTTAGAGGAAGCTGTGGTTTCTTAACATGAACCCTCATTTCCTTTCAAACCTTCACAAAGCTACAGAAGATGCTTCACTCCTGGAGAGAGGATGCTTAACCGTTAAAATAGCACAGTAGCCTTGCATCTTTCTAATAATATCGACACAGAATTTTAAGCAAGGCAGGGCTAGGAAGTATGTTCCAACAAAGCTGCAATTTACAAATTCTGCAGCAAACCACATGGGAAAATGGATATTTGAACTACTTTAGCTGCTTAATCTTTTATCCTCTCGCATGATTTCCTTTTTGAAGTACTTCTTTATGGTGTCATCAGTGTGTCTTCCTGCAAGTGACGTCCTGCTTTTTTGGTTGTTAATTGTTCACCAGTGCTGATGATGTCATTGGCCTAATCTTGTGTAATAATGCTTTACTGGTTCCAGCTTGTCCCAGTTCGTGTCACCGTTAACAGCGATTTAATCATGCCTGTCAAAGACAGACAATTATCTTCTTATCTGTGGAAAATCCTTAATTTGATTGGCTCTTTCTTTCTAATCAGATCACAGAAAGGTGTTTCATTCTTAGACTTAGAAAAAACACAACAAATGGGACATGTCATTATCTGTAAAATAAAAGAACAATAATCTTCTGCTTTCACGCCACTAGGAGAATCAGAGTTTGCCTGACGCCTTCTTGTCTGTCCAGTCCACCCTTGTGACTCTTCTCTCCAGCGCTCCTCTAACAGTCGCTATCAGATCAGGCCTAAACATGAACAGAGCAGGTATTAAGGCAGAGGACAGAGACACAGGACTCTCTGTCATCAGGGATGAAAGCAAGAGAGAAACGGCGAAAGAGAAGAAATGAAATTAAGAGACAGAAAGTGAAATGAGTCCAGGAGCATTTCCTCTGGCTCGTCAGCGCCTTGGTGCTTCCACCAGAGAGCTATCGGCCATTTTAGGGAAGGAGACCTGCAAGTGTGTCTGTGTCTGGCTGCACATGAAAGTGTGTGCGTGTGTGTGCGTGTGTGAGAGTTCACTAGATTTTGTCTCCTCATTGATGTGTTGTCCTCTGTCAGTGTGTTAGTCTTTGTTTTACACAGTAGCACATGGTCGCTGCTGCTGCCTGGAAGTCATAATTGCTCTGATAAGTTGTATGATTCATGACAGCTGCCTGGCACATGCTGTGTTTATTTGAGAGGCGGCGATTCAGATTGGTTTTTATTAATACAACTCACGTTGATGTAAGAGGAAGAACTTGTTTGAATGTCTTTATGTGATTGTCAGCTTTCAGTCATGGTGATAAAGACAACTTTGGTATCGTTTGTTTGGCACTTAAAGGACATGTTGCGGTGTTTTCTCTAATGAGTCCCCTATTCAAATCAGAGAAAACCAAGAACCTGCATAAAAAAGATTGATGAAATTGGTGCCCCATAATTCTTTGTTGATTGACCAATTGATTCATATTTCCACAATGTAGCATAAGCAGAATTATTGTTGATATGGTTACCATTAAAACAGCAGTTGACCAGAACTATCATTACCAGTTAACTATTTGGCCCAAGATGATGTCCTTCAAATGATTTGAGTTATATGACCAACAGTCCTAAACAGATATTTAATTTACTTTAATGGAAGAATGAGAAAACCAGCCAAAATCCATATTTGATAAGCTAGAGCCAGTATATTTTAGGTATTTGGGCATCAAAAATAAATTTAACTTAACTTTTTGATTCGTGGCCTAACCGTGTTAGCTCTACATACAGTGGAACACACACAGACTTGAACATAGGATACACAAGGCAATGCATTTTGCTGAGAAACAGTCAATATAAACTGAAGTGTTGTAATAATTTTTCCCTGCTCATGTGTGTAAATGGGGTAGACAAAATATTAGAAACACTTGTCAGTATATTGCAGTCCAGTACACAACCTTAATAATAAACATACTATAGTACAAAGCATAATTATCGTCTTTCTGACAGTGTCTGCAAAAATAGGAAATATATCCGCTTTGCAGAAGTAGAATACACGGCAGAGCTGTTGTATTGGATTGCATTAGATTGTACAGGTGTACTTAATGAAGTCCACACTGAGAAAGGTATAAAACACAAGCTGAAACGGACGACACCATGTGCTTGAATAAAATGCGGTGGCAGCCGTCACATTCCGACCCAAATCTCCAGTGGTTAGAAACATCTAGGCCACCCACTAGTCTTTATATCATCAGACACATCATGAACATGTGTTTCAGTAAACATGATGCCAGAACCCTCGGCGCCAAAGCAGGAAGTAGTGTAATATTCAGGGTTATAAAAAGCAAAAGTGTGTGTGTGTGTGTGTGGCGGTAGACTAGCAGTGCCATGGTTCTGGGTCCCTTCCATCTGCTGGAACAGTGACCACACCTTAAAGGTACTGGACACTCCCGGTGTTTGTTATAGCAACCAGTAGCCCTAAATACACTCTCGGCTCGCTGTTCACATTTTATAACGCAACCCAATTCCTAGGTGATAGCGAACAAACAAGTGTGTTATGGGAGTTTACTTTAAGTATTGGCAGCAGTTTTTTTTTGTTTTTTTTGTTTTTTTTGTGAAGCCATGTTTCTCTGAAATGATCATTTCTAATGAGCTTATTTGTTGAGATGTGTTGTGTGACAGCGCCAGCAACAAGACGAGTGATCAGACAGGTTTTAGGTCTCCAGTGTTGCCATATTGATTTAAAACAAAGAATAACAACACCCTTGAAACATTTGTCTGTACATTTACACACAACAAGAGACAAAACGCAAAGTACTGCTTGTTGAAGTTAAATGCAATAACCAATTTTTAAAAAGAGTTAAAATGTTTTATGCAAATTAGAAAAGTTTAACTATTAAGTTATGAATTGGTTCTAACTACATGAAACTAAGAGATCTGATAAGTTGGACAATAAATTAAGATTTATGCAAACATCAAATTCATCATATCTGAGGTTAAAACCACGGCCCGCTGGCTGACATCCAGTATTTGAGCAGTCTAACCCCATTAAAAACTCCTGAGTTTTCCTTTCTGTCAGCTTTAGTCAGCCTTTTGCGACAGTTTCACACAGTTCAACACTCACATTACTTTAACACCAGTGACCACATAAAATAGCTTTATTTTCACACCTGGCTGACTGATACCAGAAATAAGTTGAGGGCTTGTGAACCCCGCTCACTTCTTTCAACATGTGATTGCACTGGAAACAATGTTCAAAGGTCAGAGTCCAGGGCAGCTGCCAGGCAGATATACATTACATGACTGTGGAGCGATTGATCCATTTGGGTGTATTTTCTGTCTCTTTTTATGTAAGACCTCTCACTGTTATCATAGTCAGTGGGGGATGTAATGGTATATTCTGGCAAAATATCTAGCAATAGACTGTATGAATTTGGGAAATCTGAAATAAAAACTACGAAGTTGTTATTATGTGCATGGTATGCCCACAGGAGGAAAAATAAAGATTCCTCCATTGTCACTGTTTGTCATGTATTAAAGAGTGAACCTTGCATGTATCACACCGAGACCTACACCTTTAAAAATGATTCAGAACATGAAGGCTAAAACTATTTACTGTCTCCTTCATTATCATTGATCCTGGTGCCATCAGTGAAAAGCTTCTTTGTTTTAACAGGAGTCAAGACGTAGTTTATGTGGCACATTGTGATGTCTAATGTGTTTATGGAGAAAGAAGGTTGCAGAACACAAAAATGGGGACAAACAAAAAAATCTTAACTCAAAGGAGTAGCATTTTCCAGAGCCTTAAACGGCATCTCATGGTCTTCTTCTTCAGCGGATTGGAGCAGTGTCCATCTGAGGAGGAAGACTGTGAGATGCAGTTGAAAGCTCCAGAAATAAAAACTAGTAAGTGGACCTTTCTTTGAGATTACTGCTATTCTCAAGTTTCACGCTCCAATTGATTACAGCTGTCAAAGAAATGTAAAGAAGCCATTTACAATAAACATTCACGTCTGAGCCTATATGATTCCCCTTTTTTCAGAAGGAGTGCAAAATATTAAAATCATGCAAAGACTTTGTTGGATTGCCGCTAGTTATGACATTGATCCCGATGGAGCTTCTCATAATGTGTTTGTCATGCAAGTGTTGAAGGATAAGTTTGAAGCACTTAATTGATCTTTTGGTTTAAAATGTCTTCTCATCAGTTTTGCCCCTTTGCTCATGCTTTTGTTTGTTGCACATTATTATGGGCTGCTACTGCATCATTGTGTCCTCACTCAGTTTCGCTAACTCATGAGAAGGTGGGGGGGGGGGGCAAGTTGCCAAAACCAAGACAGAGCGAACAGAAGGGGAGGACAGACAGTTGTTAAACAAAACGGAGTGATAATCAGCTAGAAGTAACAGTGATATAGATGAACATAAATCAATAAGGAGGGTAAATACAGAAGAGATAGAGTAGATAGCAACAGAAGAAGCGACTGCAGGATTGTGGCGGACTGTTCAGGCCTGTCAACTCAGCAGTTCACATCATCGCAGCACTCTGCAGCGAGTCGAGGCCTGGTTGGCACAGTGCCGTCATGCCTCTTTTGTGTGCTAACCCCGGGCCAACCCAGACTCTCAACACTACCCAAACATCGCTGCACTTACAACAGTCGCTCAACCTGCCCTCTGAAAGACAGAGGAATGCAAGGAGAAATAGAGAGTAAAGCCCAAATGTCCAAAAGTGGAATGTCTATGAGTTGGTTCACTGCCTCTTGTACACAAAAAAAATAGTAATTTTTTTTTGTTTTCAGAGAGGGGAAGCAATTAAGTAGATTAATTCAAGTACCGTGCTTCAATACAGTTTTATGGGTCTGTGGATTCATATTTTCCATTCAGTATGAGATATGATCATAAAATATCACTCATTTATTTCAATGTTTTAGTCATTCAGCCTTAATAATTATAATGGCTGCAGCCAACAGTTATTTCCATCATGGATTAAGTTTTTTAAATATATATTTTGGGGCATTTTCTTTATTTGACAGGACGGTGGATAGAGCGTGGAAATGAGGGAGAGAGAGAGGGGGCCGCATGCAGCAATGGGCCTTAGGCCGGATTTAAACCCGGGCCGTTGCAGGAAGGACAAAGCCTTGTGCAGGGCGTGCGCGCTCTACCATGCCTATAAAATAGCAGATAAAAACTGGCAAATATCCATCACAGTTCCCCAGAGCCCAAGGTGACAGCGATCAACAGTCCAAAATTACAATTATTCAAAAAATTAAGAGTCCTCACAAACTGGAACTGGAGGCATTTTTGCTCCAGTAATAACTGACTTTTAATTGATTATCTAAATTGCATAATCTTATGTCAATTGACTTATTGATAAATTGTTAAAGCACTAGTCAGTTGCAAGTCTTTCAGGTCCAGTTGCTGTTAAAACAAATTTGCAGCGAAAGCAGTGTTAATATGTATGAGACCAAGTCAGAACTTGAGACTCTAATAGTTTTGCTTAAAAGTCTAAGGTCAAGTCTTGACGGAGTCAGTTGTCAAGTCGTATTTCGTAGCAGTCTAATCTGAAGTCCTAATTGTTGTGACTTACTGTAAGTCTGTATAAAGTCTATAGCTCCATCAAAACCCTTGAATCTCTTAGAAATGACATTTATATACTAATAATGTCTTTACTTATATACATAGTTATATACATATGTGATATATATTTGCAACAGAAAATATGTTAAGAGGAAAACAATGTCACCTGTATTACATCTTTTGTCATGTTAACATCTTTAATGAACATCATCACTTCATCCAGAACGTATTAGCAAATTGATGTAATTTATTTGTTTTACTTTAAATATCTGCCGCAGCGACTAAAGTGTAATTCAACTTTTTCATGGTTATGTTTAGGCACTCACAGCTCTCAGGGAGAGATTGTGATCGGGCTTTTTTTGTTGCCAAAGTGCTGTGCTTTGTAGGCTCACCATCCACCCCTACCGCATCCCTAAGACTTGGGTGAGGTACAAGAACATAGCACTTTCCTCACTCAAAAAAAACAAACTAACATAGCCAGTGAGCATAATCCATGCAGCAATTATGCTTCTTTAAAAAAAACTTGGCATAACACATTAGTAGTAAATAAACACAATTTCCAGGAGAGCGGGTTTGCCTGAGATCATGAAAATCTACAAAACTGTGGACCCAAGGTCTCTTACCACACAGTAAAACAGTCAATACTTGTTTGCTTTTGTTCAGAGTCTAGTAATTACACTGGAAGAATAAAAAGCTGACATCACAATAGATAAAATGTTCAACAGTGCTGAGTTTTCGCTTTCAAATATGTAACCCATTGGTTTAGTGGCAGTGATAGAAATTTCCCAAAACCATTGTCCTGGATCATTTTGGGAAAGCTGGAAACTGAACCTTGAACACCACTGATATTTTGCTTTTGGTGTGATAACTTACAAGAATCCCCTCTTCACTTCCTGTAATGATTCCCAGACCTGAACTGAACTTTATGATGGATGAGAAGTTTATTACTTTCCCTTAACTCAGACTCAGCTCAAAATATTAGATTTGTATCCATGTTCTGATTGAGTTAGTTATTTTTTTGCCCTCCATAGTTCATTTTCAGCTCAAATCAGCAGCTTGACATCAGTAGCAACACTAAAAGCCACTTTAGTCTGTTTGTCAGTTTTGAATGAGTCTCTCTGTGGTTAAGAGTCCGTCTTTGTGCTTTGAGGTGCTGTTTGTGTTTGGGTTTAAAGTTCTTTTTCAGAGTTTGAGAGGAAGAACACAGGGAGACAATAATAACTGAACAAAAAAAGAGATTAAAGGGCATAGAGCAAGTAAAAATATTTACCTCAGAGTCTTTGGGTCAGTAAGTAGGAAAGCGATAGAGATGCAGATATAGTATGTTTCCCATGTGTGGGTAGTTTTATGGTTTATTGTTACTAGTTCTCTGAGGAGGATGCACAGCAGGGACTATTCAAAAGGTGAAAGACAGACTTAAGTTTGTACTGAACCTGCTGCTACTTGTAAACACTGGTGGACTTTATACTTTAGAGGTATATGTAGATTCAGATGGAGGTTTCAGACCACCAGCCATTTACACACACATCACTGCCTATTGATTTGCTGCCATTCGCATGAGCTCCTGAATACCATGACGCAGAGCGAACAACGACACAGCAAGTAATGTGACTGTCAGCTAAGTTGTGGGTTAGCAAACTGTCTCTACAGTTCCTGCTGCGAAGCTAACATGCAGAGAGGACGTGGCGGTCCCGGAGCCGACACACCGGCTCCGGACAGCGATACTCACAACAGCATGTCTTGGCGAACTAGAAACAAGGTGAATGTCCGTAGGCAAGTCATTACGTGACACATAAATCATGGCTGGAATGGCTGGAATAATGTTTTGTCCGAGCCACTGTTTCCCATTTACAGAGCCAGGGCTGTGTACAAACACTGAATTTTTTTTTTTTTTTTTTTTCAGCGCGCACACACACAGAAGGGAATTGCACTTTTTTAAGACAATTGGGAAAATATTATTGTTTCTAACCCAGAAGTTAAATGAGGGGAAAAAACATTTCAGAAAATTTAATTACATACATGAAGCTTTATCTAAAGTGCAATTGCAGGCTTACAGCAATAAAACCAGTACAAGAGTCAGATCTACAAGGCCTTAACAACACATCAAACAACAAAAAACTTCATCACAAATAGTCATGTAGCAATATAAGATTGTGAAACCGACATAAGAAAACAAAACAAAAATAATTTAGATTTTCTTAAATAAAACGGCTCCTAGTTTCAAAGAATTGTCTTCATTGAGTGATAAATGGTCTTAGTGCTTACAACAGCAGAAAAATTTAATTGTACATTATGATCTGATATTATAAAAAGTGGTGTAGAGCAGGGTCCGGAGGCCCCTGGTCACCTGTACGTAAAGTCCCTTTGGCCCTCGGGGGCCCCTGCACATTGAGGGGGAACAGCAAGGGTGGAGAGGAGGTGGTCTGGGAAACTTCTGCTGCATCTTTCCATTGTTATTTTTATCTCATTCATTCTCACCCGCCCACTCCTCGTCCTTTCTTCAACCTCTTGCTTTCCGTCTTTGTATTTTTTGTGTGCGTGTTTTGCTCGTATAACATTCTGTCATTTATCCTCAACTCCCAGCTGTGCTGTTTGTTATACCCGCTCACTTTGTTGTTGTTGTTGTCCCCCCTTTGCCTCCCTAGTCCCTCCATGTTTGAGGTCAGACCTATATGTCCCCCTCTCTCCCCTCATTCAGAACTCTGTCTCCTTGCCATTTCCTATTTCCTGTCCGCCAGCTCCCCTTCTTCCTCTTCCTCTGCTACCAAAGTGGTCAGGCTCCACGATAGGCTGTGTGTCACCTGGCTGAGCTCCAGATCCTCACAGACTCCCCCTCCTTCACCTTAAGGTTGACCATGAAAGATCCTTAAGTCAAGTCAAGTCAGTGTGATGACAATTTCCTTTTTAAAATTTTTCAAAAGATAACAAGCCCTTGATAATGTGAACTTTGGCATTCCATCTATATCACTATATCTCTATATCTCTGGCCATGTTTTGTTTTGTAAAAAGGAAGATGGACACCTGTCGGGTGTTATGAGGAGAATTTGAGAGATGATGTTGTAGCACACAGATAAGGACAGCTGTTCAGGGCCAACACAGGAAGTATGTGGCAAAGCATAATACATGGACATGGAGGTCAGGGTATTGAACTGGTATGTCCAACTTTTATGTATTTTATTTGTTTTTACTGTAACCACAATCTTTGTGACCTGTGGAGTTTTGTTGTGAGCAAACAAAAGTTATGTTTACATTCAGTGTTTCTCACCAAAATGCATTAGTAAAAAAAACAAACATACTTTATTGTCATACACATACATGTAGTGAAATTCATCCTCTGCATTTAACCCATCCTTGAAGGGAGCAGTGGGCCACTGTACAGCGCCCAGGGACCAACTCCAGATATAAAAGGCCATGGCAGGTCAAACAGCACTGACACTACCTAACATGTTTTTGACGGTGGATGAAACCAGAATCCTTTGTTTACATCAGTGTTTGTTAGCAAAAACTCCACAGGGTGCCTTTTTTAACCTGACCATAACTATACTATAGTTGTCTTGTGTGTATGTTGTAGAAATACATAAAGAAAAAAGGAAACGGTCTCAAACGTAATGAATATTTATATAATATTTATTTATTTATTAGAACTGTCCAATATCAGCTGTTTGTCAGTGGGCTGTGTCAAGTCACTTCAGAATAAAGGGTGTTTAAACTTTCCAACATATTTTGACTTTATGGAGAGTACAATGATACAAATGCTACAGTTCAAAGTTCTGGAAAAAGCGGCAAGGGGCTGGAAGGGGAAGTACATCCAGAGCACGTCCAGAAAATGTCTACAGGTGCTGGATTAAAAAACAAAGTAAGTAGACCTTTTTTGCTGGAATTGTTTTGTCAAGAATCTATATTCATGCTGTTTAGAATCAACAAATAATTAACAAGTAAATGCTATTAAAGGTGGTTTGAAACTACTAGATTTAGGTATAGTTTTAACAAAGAAATTTAGATACTAACTGACTACGTTGCTAGGAATGCTTCAGCAATTGGTTATCTCACCAGCACTATAGTTTTTACCACTTTCATTCTTGGTCATGTAAAGTCTGTGTGTGTGTGTTGAAAGTCTAAAAATAGTCCTCCCTTCTGTTTGTTTCACCTGCGTGTTAAAAGCTTTCTCCCTCTGACTCATTTTCAACCATTTTAGCCAATTTCACTCTCCAAAGTGAATTTGTTGACTTTAACGAGCAGTGAAAACACAGCAGAGCCGAGAGGAGCTGAAAGCCAGACGCCCTTCACAGGATGTAACACTGCCTGAGACCTTGTTTTCTACGTTCAGATAAGCCTGAAAAGTGTCCCAACTTTTTTCATTTTGACACATTTGCATGCACAGAGATAAATTGCAGTATCCTTTTACTATTTCTTCCCAAACTTGAGTATCATTTATAGATTTTTACTTTTTCACTTTGGCTGCATTGCAAAATGAAAACTGTATTGTAACGTGGTATGTGAGAAGCTTCAGTGAGAGCAGTGACAAAGCCAACATCAGTAAGAGATTTGCATTCCTTTCTCTTTAAGTCTCTGTAAGCCTTTTCTACCCGTTACACTTTTCAGGACATGAAAACTCTATTTCTTTAATCTGTAATCTTTAGTCTCGAATCAGTCTTAAAATTAGTCCTGTCTCCATTTGACTCTGTCATCACATCTGTTTAGCTCTGTTTTAAAACCAAAGTTATTTTTGATTAGAGCTGGGCAATACACAGAAAACCTACGCATACCGACATTCAAGATCATCAACCCACAGGTGTGTTCTGTAGCTGTCCCACTCGTGGTCACAGCTCTTCTCACCTTTGTTCTACATGTGAATTTGAAACCAACACTTTAGTCAGCTGTCATTGTGACAACATGCTCACATTGAGATCTTTTGTGAATATAAACAAAAACAAGGAATCTATGACTGCTCAGATCTTAAACATTAAATAAGCATTTCACTAACCATGAGTTAACTTGTTTAAACTCACTGGAGTGTTTGCATCTACAATAATAGCCCATATTTATAATTATGTGATGTTTTTCCACACTGCTGACTCCTGAATTTTGAATTTATTGTTTAAACAATTTCATCAGGCCCTACTGCATGATGCATGCATGTGGGTGGCCAGTGCAGAGGCCAACAGTATACTTTGAGTAAAGCTGTATGTTGTTCCTATGTGCTCTCTTATAAAAGTTACATATCTATGATTCATTTATTTTGGTCCTGACTCGTAGCCTGTTGAAAAGGGTCCGCTCACCCAAATTACAAAACATATTTTCTCATGCTTTAGTGTTATGTATCGATGCAGATGGGCTTATTTTTTTCTGCTTATATTTTGAGATATCAGTCTGCAATTTCTGCCTCCACCCCAGTACAATGGAGGTGAATGGAAGTTAGATTGATTATTAGCAAAGTGTCTCTCTTCCCCAATACTTTAATACTTTATAAAGGCAGGTAATCTCAAAGCAAAACTATTTGCATGGATACCTTTTTTTTTATTTAAAAGAAAATTTTACTTCCCACAATTCGTCTGACTGCCTGTTTAAATCTCAGCCATGCAGCTTGTTTGGTATTCTGATGGAGGGTCCCAGTCTGGTCAGCTGACCTCCTTCACACCACCTGTGGTCTCTCTCTCTCTCTCTCTCTCTCTCTCTCTCTCTGCACTGCCTGTAGCACTCACCCATCTGTGCCTCTTTCAATCAGCCAGTCTATCCCGACCATCAGCGTGGCGTGGGCGGGTTTGTTTGTTTGTGTGTTAGTGTGTATGTGTGCGCGCATGCACGTGTGTGTGTGTGTGTGTGTGTGTGTGTGTGTGTGTGTGTGTACCTCTCTTTCATGGCCTATCAGAATCATCAGCAATCTCCTGCATCGTTCTTCCCCTGATTGAGCAGAAGTCGGGGCCCCTGTCTGGGATAGCTGTTTGTTCGGACGTGTGTGTGTGT
>NC_060161.1:2636181-2636929 GCF_021292245.1 Micropterus dolomieu
TCTCTCTCTCTCTCTCTCTCTCTCTCTCTCTCTCTCTCTCTCTCTCTCTCTCTCTCTCTCTCTCTCTCTCTCTCTCTCTCTCTCTCTCTCTCGCACTGCACTGCACTGCCTGTAGCACTCACCCATCTGTGCCTCTTTCAATCAGCCAGTCTATCCCGACCATCAGCGTGGCGTGGGCGGGTTTGTTTGTTTGTGTGTTAGTGTGTATGTGTGCGCGCATGCACGTGTGTGTGTGTGTGTACCTCTCTTTCATGGCCTATCAGAATCATCAGCAATCTCCTGCATCGTTCTTCCCCTGATTGAGCAGAAGTCGGGGCCCCTGTCTGGGATAGCTGTTTGTTCGGACGTGTGTGTGTGTTTGGCTGTGTTTCCAGAACTCTATGTTCCTCAGGATCACAGATTAGCCAGTACTGTATTGTTGCTCTGTGTTTGTGCTCGGCCAGGCGCCACAACTACAGGAAGACCCACTGTAAGCAAGGAAAGGTTTGTGTATGTGTGTGCATTTGTATATGTCTACTTAGAGGTGTGTGTGTGTGTGTGTGTGTGTGTGTGTGTTTGTTTTGGGTGTGGGCAGGCTCTTTGGCCTTTTCTGACCTTAAACCACTTTTATTCAGAATGAAAATGACCTGAAAATACACAAAAACATTAATGAAACAAAATGAACTAAACATTATTGAACTAAATGAGCACTCCAACATTTTGGAAAGTGCACAGAACAAAGTGTCTGTCCTAATACATCATTTGTAAT
>NC_060161.1:2636949-2637897 GCF_021292245.1 Micropterus dolomieu
TGACATTTGGGGATTAGCTGGAGGCTCACGTCGTGCTTTAGGTATGAGGTGTCTGGACTGGTACTTTCCAACGGTGATGTTGTTTTTTTGACGTTTAGATAAGAGAACGTACAGTTCATATGCCTTGAAAAGATGTGAAATTTTAAAAAATGGTTCTGTCTGTATGTACATCTTCATTTTCATTTTCAAATTTAACTTATTTATCCAAAAAAAAACCAAATTCACTTGGTTTTCAGGTACAAAAAATACACAATGACATACTGCATTTGTTGTAGTGCTGCAATAATCAATCTTAGCTTGAGAATGTAAAATGAATATATATGTTGTCAAACAGGCTCAGATATGTTTAGATGTGTTGCTGGGAATATGTATGTTTTCTTAAGGTGGTATTTTTCAGCAACGTAGGCCGGAAGTTAGTTAATCTGCTAAAGTGTTGCTTAATTATTGGCAAACAGCGGCAGTGTGACTTGGAGGCTACCAAATAACTTTAGAGAACACAGCACTTCCCTGTATTTATTCTGAAAAGCATGTTGTGTTTTAACCTATGAATGAACCTCAGTGAAACTAACTGTGAAACTGGGAACAATCACATTTGGTGCTTGTCAAATCATTTGGGGATTTATGATACTGGGCTCTGTACGCTGTAGTTTGCCAGCAGCAGTTTGTACAGTGTGGAACAGGAAGTACCCCGGACAATGAGGGCAGATATACAGGAATTATTGGTGCAGTGTGTCATGTAAATCTAACTACTGTACAAATGAACCAACAGTGGGCCAAATTTGTAATATGTTTTTGTGCAGGAGCAGTTCAGAGCGGCGTAAGGAGAAGTCCCGGGACGCAGCCCGCTGCCGGCGCAGCAAAGAGACTGAGGTTTTCTATGACCTTGCTCACCAGCTGCCTTTACCCCACAGTGTCAGCTCTCACCTGGACAAGGCCTCCATCATGAGG
>NC_060161.1:2637917-2657035 GCF_021292245.1 Micropterus dolomieu
TGACCTTAAACCACTTTTATTCAGAATGAAAATGACCTGAAAATACACAAAAACATTAATGAAACAAAATGAACTAAACATTATTGAACTAAATGAGCACTCCAACATTTTGGAAAGTGCACAGAACAAAGTGTCTGTCCTAATACATCATTTGTAATTTTTTCTTAAAGGATAGGTTTATCATTTTTTCAAGTCTGTCTTATGCCTCCTATACGCCTTTATGTAAGACGGAGTGCACACAGGAGGACTGTAGATCTGTTTCTGTTTCTTCAGATAAATGTAGTTTTTGTTTCACCTGTTTAGATGCGAAAAGTTGTGCTTTTAAAAAAAAAAAAATATATATATATTTTTTAATTATTTTTTTTTACATGGTTTTAAATGGTGCACCTCCTTTTTTAAATTTTTACTCCGTACGTGGACAAGATAAATGTGGATGTTTTTGCACGTTGATTGTTTGGATCTAAAGAAATATTAATATTTTAATATGAAATATAAATAAGAAGGGGTATTTTCCCCTTTTTGTTTGAGGGTTTTTTTTTTTTTTTGGGCTTAGCTGTGCTAAATGCCTTCTGCATTGCTCTCTGAGACAGAAGTGATACTGATCTTCAAACATGATTTAAGACCAGGTTAGGGTGCGGTCAAATGTTCAGGCTTCAGTCAATGTCAATGAAATCTATAAATCTGTCCCTCCAGCGAGTGATGGTAACAACAAGAAGCTGATTAGAACATTTTTAGTTACTGAGCAGAAGAGCAAATGATCCATGGAGAGCTGTTATGAATTTACAGCAGCCTGACACCTGCTCTGGTAACAGGATCTGTTTCCTATAAGCACGTCTTGGCTTGCTACCAAAACAATCACATGGACACCAGGAGTTAATGTTGGGGCCTGTGTGTGTGTGTGTGTATGTGTGTGTACATGTTGCATGAAAACATTTCAGTCCAGATGTGAAGTAACAGTTTGCATACAAGATGAGAAAACTGTAAGTGAAGAGGAAAAGTTGAACTATTCTCCTGTTTTCCTCCATTTAATGACACTTGACTTAACTAACTGGAAAAGCAGAAGTCCTCTGCACAGCAATGCAATTCAGTCAATGCTGGTAAGGTTGGGTATCGACATCTTTATGTCTGTTTTTCATGCCACCTTACAGTTCACCTATAAATGAATGTACATGAAGCAAATTTTCTTACATTAGTACATGAGCAATGATGCAGTCTCAGATAATCCTGAACAACACGCACTTTATCTCCTCATGTTTGCATGCAGATATGAACAGATGAAGCTTTGTGCAGCGCAGACAGAGAACGCTACAGGGGGAAAACTGTATTAACAGTCTCATTACTGCCAGCAGATAGGGGAACAGACACAATACGTGCAGCAGCTTTGTCCACTTTATTGTTTATGTTTGTTTGTTTTGTTAAGATTTGGACTGAACCTGAGAGCTTTTATTAGTGTATTTGTGTTTGCATGTCGGTGTATGTGCACCCATTTTTCCTGTATCCCTTCAGGCTCCAGTTTCGAGGCACTGACTGACAAGTTAATCAGAGAGAGAGAGAGAGAAAGAGAGGTGATTGAAAAAGCTAAAGGGTGTGTAGAGAAAGAAAAATTAATGAGGTATGAGGGCAGGGAGGACAGTTGCTGTCACACAGTCGTCAGTGTGAAATAGAAAAAGGAAAGTTGGTTTACTTTGCCCTGGAGCTAATTGGAGAGGTAGAAAACACATTTGGCTCAGCTGCATTGTCCAGATCTGATGCAGCCTGTTTTGTGGGTTGATAATGTTGATTGATTGATTGGTTGCAAAACCAGTTATTAGACTTTAATAAAAACTTTAAACATCAGCTCCACCTAATAATTAGAACCACAAAATGGCAATTTACATTGGACAGTTTGAAAATGTGTTTAATGACTTTTGGATAAATGGCAAATTACCAATACCAATTAAATTACACTGCAAAAAGGGAAAAAAAAAATCTTAATGCTTAATTGAGTCTTGAAGATTTTCCTATTAATTGGGGGGAAATATGCAAGTGCACTAAAAATATAAAAGAACTCACTACAATATTTTTAAAGAATTAAACATACAGAAAAAGATAACAACACCACATTGACCAGAAACCAGGGGAGAACATGTATGACCTGTCACTCTGCAGTTACAAGATGAGCAGTCACATCACCATACTCCAGGCTGAAACGATCAATCGATTATAAACACAGTTTATTATTAATTTTCTGTTGATTGACATATTCATTCATTCACATTGTTTCAGCTCTAATGTCTGGGTATCAAACAAAAATGAATGAATACATCTTAAGAGAGAAAGGCCTATTAAAAGGAAATATTTCATTAGGTTATACATTTCATGGTAAATACAGAAGCACAAACTACGTGTGCAGTGGAAACTGAGCAGCCGTGATGTCTACTCGGTTGCTTCATGAAATCTGATAGTTTACCCTGATCGAGTCATTGAGTTAAGTGCTTTTTGCGAATGTTACCCAATGAATCAGAGCATCCCTGTAGACTGTGTTAGTAAGTAAGTAAGTAAAGTAAAGGTGAGCGTTTGTTTACTGCACAATCATCTTCTACCCTGAAACCCAGGTGTCACTGCTGCTCTGCATTCGGTGTGTGTGTGTTTGGCCTCATGTGGGTTAACAGGCCTTGTGACTCGCTGTGGTTTAGAGTGACGGCGTTACTTTTGTCACCGAGGTCTCAGAATGCCAGGTATATATTTTCTACCTGTTTCTCTCTCACTCACTCTGTTCATCTATTTATTTCTCTCCCTCCGTCAGTGGTGGAGAAATTGCTCAAATCCTTTTACTTGAGTAAAAGTAAGAAGTAATAACACAAAAAGGTTGGAACATTTTTAAATTGACCACAGCTGTTCTGTTGTTAATATGTGAATCTCAAGCCACAACAGCCTCTTGGAAAGCAACAGCAATGAAACAAAAATCCAGCATTATGAGCACAAACGCAAACAATCCCGGCAGGTTGCAGGTTGACTTCAGATATCCTTTTAGGGCAACGCATGCAATGTTTGCGTGAGTGCATGGTGAAAATAGCTGGCAACCCGCATTACCTTGGCTTAGGTTGCTATTCTCAAAGGTCTAAAAGCAGCGTCAAGATGTGCCAATGAATCAGAGCAGAACAAAGAATGTTATCTCTGCTTTTACATCATTTTCTGGTGAGGACAGAAATCAGAGCTGTGATTCATGTGATGTTTCCATTTTGGCGGCTTTGGCTTTCCCGTATTTAATTCATGTTTTGATGAAGGTGTGAAAAGGCAGGGGGGTGGTAGGGGGGCTTAGAGGTGTACTTTTTGGATTTGTATTTTAGGTAACAAAACTCTTTCAGCGTTTAGAATAAAATTTCAGACTTTTTGTTGTCAGCTTTTTGGCTGAGTGACGCATCACTACTCATTAGCGGTGACCTCACTGTGTATGTCAGTGTGTGTCTTTGTGTTTTGATTATGTGTTTGGTCAGTGGGTGATGTGTCAAGCTGAAGTGACAGAACCTTGGGTTGCGGTATGCTTGATCTCTGGCTGGTTTCTTTCATTTTTCATGCGTTAGTTTGTTGCCCAAGGGCAGAGGATGAATCCAGGTGGATTTCTGCCAGTAGCAGCTGGCCATGTGTCTGTGCGTGTGGCCTTTTTTTAAATCATCACAAGACACTGTTGTGATGATTCAAAAGGTCAAATAATAAAAAGAAATCATTACCAATCACAGATTAATGGCTTATTAAAAACATATGCTGTACTTGTAAAAATAATGGCTTTTTATAATTTACCTGTGATCACACACCGACTGAAATGAGACCTTGTCAAACATTTTGGGAAACACACTTGATTGCTTTCTCACCAGGAGCTGAACTGCTGCGCTGTATAGCGTCGGGTCATTCGACAGCTGTAGCTCACAGCAGGTGCACAACGCAGATAGAAAAAGTAGTTACAGTACAGTAAGGTACGATGGCCAGAATGATGAATGTGATTAAAATGAGTAGTTTGTTTCAAGACAACATTTGTAACACTGGAAGGTGAAGTTTCCTGACGTATCATCTCGCGGCTATCCCAAAATGTTGGATTATTCCATAAAATTCAAGTCCTCACACTTTGTGATTGTTATGAGCTTGGGATTTTCAACAGTTCAATGATGGTATGAATGTCCTATAAAAAAAATTAGTTAGTTGCTGTTTTACATCTTGGTCAGCTTGACCACTGTACTTCATTAATGAAATGTCTGTAGTTCTGTATCTCAACCAGACTTGCTGTATAGAAGTCATACTTGAGAAAACGTTTTTTCACTCCGTTAACCCATCCAGATCTCTGACGGCCACAGTTATCCACTGGGGATTCTGCTGTACCATAGCTGCTGTTTCTTAGAGGCATGCTAAAAATTCCCCGTCACAACGTTTCTGTTGAGAAAAGATAAAATACTGTATTTTTAACAGGATAAGAAAGCTGTTTAATCATATGTGTCTACATGTGACTTAATATCACACTTGGTACACCTACAAGCTGACAGTTGCCACATAATAATATGGTTTTAACTGTAACAGTCCCGTGTTAATGTTGCTTCTTCCGCTTTGAGAAAGTTTACAAATCGACCAACTTCAGGTTAACGGCCATCACAACAACCTTTTAGCTTTGTTACTCGTTTGTGGACCCGTTCAGCCTCAAGGCATTTTCTGGTTAAAAAAGCTACAAATATTATATTTCCTTGTGAAATTAGAGCTTTTTTTTCTGATATTGGTAGTACTTATTTCTCAAGTTAATTCTGATAATGGTACAATTTATAGCTCCAACGATTAATTGATAAGTTGTCTACTATTCACTTGCCAATTATTTTAATAACTGATTCATTTGTTTGAGTAATTTTTAAAGAAAAAAAGTAAAAATTCTCTGATTCGAGCTTCTTACATGTGAATATTTTCTGGTTTCTTTACTCCTCTTTGACAGTAAACTGAATATCTTTGGATTGTGGACAGAACACGATAATTGGGAAACACTGACATTTGTAACCATTTCCAACATTTTATAAACCAATCGAGAAAATAACCCACTGAATAATTGACAATGAAAATTGTTAGTAAATTTTTTTCACTCTAATAAAAAAGAAGAGATTTTTTTTTATGGTAATAAAATAGAGAGGCTGCGTTTTGATAAATAAACTTTACATGTTGATGGTTCTTACTGGTGTCCTTTTAATGTGATAATCCTTCATTATCGTCAGAGAGCAGTAAACAACTGTTTTCTATCATCTAACAAGTGCTGCAGTGACCTAAATACTGAACACACAAAGGTGAAATACTTTCTGATCATACAGCTGTAAGCTGATCAAAGTGCCTTGTGCCAGTGATAATAATGAGATACTAAACTGATCCTTCCATCACTTCATGTCACATCATCCCACGTCCACCTGACTCTGTCTGCTGTTGGCTGAAAAAGGACAAAATCTCTTGAAAATACCCTTTAAAAAGAAAATGAATCCGGCCTTCAAAAGCCTTTCAAGTGTTTTCAGTATGTTTGATAAGTGTCCAACTTTTATTGGGATGAGTTGAATGACTGACTGGAACAATAATTAGTTGAACTCTGATAGTTACTGTATTTTCCACATGGCTTGGTTGCATGAACTCGGTACCCTCTGCAGCCAGACTGTTGTGTCTCGTCAAATATGTCTTTACAGTGAATGTCGACTACCAACGGAGAATGCTGAAGCGGGGTTTATTTATACAGCACCTTTTTTAAACTGCGTCACAAAAAGGGAAAACAGACACAAAATATGAGTGGGAAAGTAAACAAAGACCAGTCTAAACAGGTACTGTAGGTCGCAGCCTGTATTTAATTTTTATTTTTTTAAAGGCATCCACAGATCTGATGTTGAATAAGAGTGAGTTCGGAAGTTCAGGAGCGTCAACACTGAGTTTAGCTTCAACATGCCTCGGATCAGATGACCTCTGTGACACGGCGCTGTAGCAGATCAGTAATGTAGTGTGATGAAGGAAGCTGCAACTATTTTAATAGTATATTAATCATTCTTTTCAAGCAAAATTGTGGGGAAAAAAGTCCAGCTTTGACTTTAATTCTGAGAATGTTTAGTTAATGACACATTAACATGTTAAAGCTAATGCCCTGCTTCATGTTCATGTTAAGGCCTTAACTTGATGTTGTTAAAATACACACATTTTCTGTCGTCTATATTGTGGAGCGTTGTTAGACATAAATACTTTTTGTGGTTGGATTTGGTCTCCCTGCTGGTGTTTATTCGGTTTAATGCACACAATAATATTCTGGATTATTTGCATTCTTTACTGTGAACATCTTTTGAAGCTCCTCCTACCAACAGAATGTAGAAAGTTATTATCTATAATGATTTTCCCCCGAAATGTGACTTCCATATTAATTGAGGCAAGGAAGGAAAGACAAAATTACCCAAGATGGCGCCCACTGCGGCAGACGTCTCTGTGTACTCTACTTGCGGCCATCGTTATTTAATGTTTGTTCAATCTCTTTTTTTTTTCACGTTATTTATGTCTCAGTGTTTAATTAATTTGATGTTTGGAGGATTCAGAGAATAAGAATTTCATTGTACTGTGAGACAACTGTTTCCTGTACATATGACAATAAAGTTAGATTTGATTAGAAGGGTGGAAAAATTAAGGCAAAAAGAAAGAACAACGCTGTACTTAGATACCTGAATGCACCGTAACCGATGGGGACCCGTGTCCCCACAGGTAGAGACTGCTTCTTGAGGGTTAAGACTTTTTATAGTTTTATAGTTCAGGTTAAGGTTGGGGTTAGGGGCTAAAGAATTCATTATATCACTGAGATGTCCCCATGGGGGTAGAGGAACAAACGTGTGTGTATCTGTCTGTGTGTATGAACATGAGAGGGGGGGGGGTCAGTGAGTACATCAGAAGGCTTGGTGCCCTGATGAAGCGCTGTGACGCCCATTGTTTTGTATCCTGAAACGGTCTGCTGGGACCTGCAGCAACAATGGCCCCAGACAATCAAAGAGTGGCACTACAAACACACACACACAGACACACACAGACACACACAGACACACACAGAGACATATCCAGGAGCTAGTTGAAGTTAGCTGTTCCAGTTGACTTGACAGAGTGGGAGAAGTCGGTGGCTGTCTGCTCTGCTGTCTGCTGGCCCATCAGTAATGAGGGTTTGGTGATTTTGACTCCGGGTTAATGAGTTTAAGTCTCAGAGAGAGGATCAGATAATACACTCGATGAGATAATGGTGCTTCTGTGCCCTGCTTTTCTTGTTAATTGTATGCAATGCTGTCCTTTTATAAATGTGATGTTTGATTGTGTAGTTCCTTTCTCTGTGTTTCTGTCGGGTCTAGATCGTAGCCCGAGGGGAAACCAACGCCGATGTTGTTGATGTGAAGCAGATGATTTTCACCTGTTTTTGATCTGCGGCGTGATTTGGTTTCGCTGTCAGAATGTCTTGTGAGCAAGCTTTTGCTCCGCAAGCTAAACTTGTTATGGGTGGATTTAAGAGCTGACAGTACAGCAGCGTTAAGACGGCTACAAGACAAATAAAGACTCAATTATGAACATAAATGACTTGATAAGAGGAAATTTTTGCCGCGTAAGGCTCATTGAACATGGCCTCTGTGACTCCATCTGGGACCAAAACTCCAGGAAGAAATTAGGTGTGTGTGTGTGTGTGTGTGTGTGGAGGGGGGTGTTAATGTTGGCAGTGATGAAGCGTATTGTCGGACTGAATTAATAAAGCGCACACTGGCTCATATTCAAACGGACTTCTCACTGTGGGTCTGTGATATATGGCGTTCATTTAAATGCGCCGTGCAAACTCTCTGATCCTCCTCGTGTAGTCTTTGTGAGGCCTGCAGTGACTCCTAACAGCAAACTGTCACTCTGTTAACACGTCCTTGGTTTTATGTCTTGATGACAGAAAAATGGCCTTTTAGCTACTTCTGGGGTCCTTGGAAATAAAAATGTGGCAACAGTGTTTTGAGACTGTTGTTCATGTCATGTGAATACCCCATGGCAGATTTTTCTGATACTTGAATGATTTTACCTCTTTGGAGTTGGTAAATGTGTAGCACTGTTGCTTTTATTCTCCAGCTCCAAAGTTGCAAAGATATATATGGAGGTCAGAATTTAGATTACAAACCTTTTGCTCCTGCAAAATTCATTTCTAGGGACAAAATTATCGTTATTTAATTTAATATGTACAACATCACATTGTGATGTTGTACATATTAAATAACGTCAGAGGAAAATCACAACTGGTGGTAATAATTCTACAACCAGTTATATTGGCTGTGTTAATATGTATTTATAGCATGTTGCTCTTTGCAGCACTGGTGTGTGTGTGTGTGTGATTGAAAATTGTAATTATACTGTAATGTACAGGATATTTGTATTGGTTACTGTCCATCCCTACATGCATGTATTAGTGGTGGATCACATAGTGGTGCTGCCATGCCTGCAAGCTTGAGGCAGTTCAGGCATTTCCAGCTACACAGTTTGCTGCTTGTGGTGATTCTACATCCTGCTGCTGCTCGCTTTGCAATCCTTTCATATAAGTCTGAACCTTGTTTTGCACAACTTCACCAGACATATGCGGTGCAGACAGCATACAGAGGCTGAACGAGTTTTAAAAGTATAAATGTGAGCACAAGACAGAACCCAGATAAAGCCAAACTCCATGTGTGATGTCCTAATATGGTTTGTTGTGCTGCTCTCTTGGACCACAGACTGAACCTCTGGACCGTCGATCTATTTGAGCTTTGACATCAAAATCTGACTAATTTCATTTCAGAGCATAGAGCCAGAAACTTAAACCGTATCCTTGAAAAATCACCCAGAGGTCGGCTTGCTGACATGATGTCATTCTGCAGGTCTCATGTGGTGTTTGTAGACAGCATTTTGCTATAGGCTGAGCCCCGAGACGAGAAAATTGGGATTGCAGTTTGATTGTTGGAATAAATGTTTTTATTTTGAGACTTTATTGTTTTGGCCAAAAGCTCTTTCTTTAAACAACAACTGAATTAACCTGAGGAAATGAAAATAATCACCTGACTCCACATCTTTAAGCGGTTGTTCACTTCAAGGTGTCTTTTTAAAGGCAAATTGTCATTTATTAAAAACCCATTACTCTCGTATGGAGCTTCTGCAAGCCTCCACGTTTCATGGCTGGGCTCCAAACACGTAGCATCCTTTTCAAAAAGAAAAGTTCAAAATTAAATTTTGCTCAACACTGCTTGCTCAATCCAAATCAAAATAAACATTTTAAACAAACAAATACACAAAACTGGACACAGCAGTGCCATGATGATGACAGTGGTCTATGTCTGCTGAATCACATGTATTAGAGCTAAAACAGAGAGAAACTGATTTCAATTTCATGAAGGAAATTTGTGTCGGACACATAAAAAGAAAAAGAATAATATAGTGCGTACGTACAGTACACAGTATGTTTGAGTGTCATGGTCATTAACTTCATGAGTCTTCAGACAGGAAGTGAGGGAATTGGTGGTAAATCTTAAGAAACATTTCATCTCTTAACTCCATAATGTCTCACTAGTTTTCCTGCTGTCTTCATTTCTAGCCCGTCTGCTCTGTTTAAAAATGTTTATTTCCATCACACAGGGACAATAGATTACGTAAACCAGCCTAACCAAAAATTGTTTCCCACGCTTGACCTGTTTTCCTCCTGCATCGCTGACAGGGAGATTCCCTGCTTCAGACAGACACAGCCGTCCGTGAACTCACCTGTTCTGACTTGTTTGGTTTTTGTGTTTATTCCATCTGAGATTCAAGTCCTGTTTGAAACCAAGTCAACATTGACTTATTTAAAGTTTTAAGTTAAATAACGTTATGTAATGTGACTTACGTAACATGCCTGTTTGATCTCCAGTAAGATCCAGCCACAGCCTGTAGCACCTCAAGCTGCGCCCCCTCAAGCCGCCTGTTATGAGTGGCTGTTTGTACCTGATCCATGCTGACTGCCCGATCTGTTATGCACATGCGCGTACTTATTCTTGCTCAATTTGTACCATGCATGTGTGAACATTGTGTTTGCTGACAACTAACAAGTAAAAAAAAACAAAAAAAACCCCTTTTATTAAAAATTCAAATACACTACAGTACAAACAACAATACAGAAAACTTGCAAAGGATCTGGGAAAGTATCTAGGGCCGTCCCCAACTAAGGATTTACATATGTTTGTGTGCGGCGATAGTGAGCGGGGGGTGTAACACACGGTAGCTCTGCTTTAATCTTGACAAGCTGCAGAGCTGTAGTCTCTATTCATTAGTCACTGTAACTTTTCCAGCTAAACTGAGTCTTATTGTTGACACTTTTCTCTGTGCTCGCTCGCCTGCTATTCACCGGTCTTGTGCAGAGTTTTGCATGCATGCCGTGCGGCTCTGCACGTCGTGGTTCCTCACGGGTCTATTTCAAGTACTATTTAAAAACGAGGTGAAAAATGATCCGAATGTCCCGCGAGGTGCGGACAACTCTGCACAGCAACGGGGAAGTTAAGGCTCCGTCTCTACAGCAAGTTCCTCTTCTGCCACTACACACTGACGCACACATACGCACTGATGCCTCCTACCTTGAGGGTTGGGTTACAATTCTGGATTCATTCACGCACTTTAAAAACATTTATGAAAAGCTTTTTTTCTTTTCTCATTTTTTTATTTACATCATTATATGTTGAAATGTATATTGTAATAGGCAGTACATTAACTTATTGGGAGAAACCTGGTTGAGCACCCCCATATCGCCAAAATGACATGATCCTTGTATCGCTGCGAAGCTTCGACTGTGAGATTGACAGTCGAATCAGGCCCCGCCCATCGAAGCATCGAATATTGACTATTCGGGGTCAGCCCTATTGTAAGCAATTAAAATATACAGTTGACGTGAAAATTTTTAAATATCGCAAATTTCTTCCATTAGCACTACATAAATGTCACGCTGTCACCGTGTCATGAAGGCCTGGAAACATTTTTAAACGCAGATCTTCATTGGTACAAATTGATATGCATGTCTCCACACTATTAACAGGAAGCTTCATATTAGCTGTACTATGTCAGAGGTATTAGCTCGCCGTGTTAACAGTTGACAGTCCCATTGTGTTTTGTCATAGTAAGCAGCATAGATGTATACAATAAGAGAGTTAGGAGTTCTAATAATAAATCCATGGTAAGCAGAAACGAACAAAGAACCATATTCTTTGCATATTTTCTTTGTCTTTACTTTTGACATTTGGGGATTAGCTGGAGGCTCACGTCGTGCTTTAGGTATGAGGTGTCTGGACTGGTACTTTCCAACGGTGATGTTGTTTTTTTGACGTTTAGGTAAGAGGACGTACAGTTCATATGCCTTCAAAAGATGTGAAATTTTAAAAAATGGTTCTGTCTGTATGTACATCTTCATTTTAATTTTCAAATTTAACTTATTTATCCAAAAAAAACAAATTCACTTGGTTTTCAGGTACAAAAAATACACAATGACATACTGCATTTGTTGTAGTGCTGCAATAATCAATCTTAGCTTGAGAATGTAAAATGAATATATATGTTGTCAAACAGGCTCAGATATGTTTAGATGTGTTGCTGGGAATATGTATGTTTTCTTAAGGTGGTATTTTTCAGCAACGTAGGCCGGACGTTAGTTAATCTGCTAATCTGTATTTATTCTGAAAAGCATGTTGTGTTTTAACCTATGAATGAACCTCAGTGAAACTAACTGTGAAACTGGGAACAATCACATTTGGTGCTTGTCAAATCATTTGGGGATTTATGATACTGGGCTCTGTACGCTGTAGTTTGCCAGCAGCAGTTTGTACAGTGTGGAACAGGAAGTACCCCGGACAATGAGGGCAGATATACAGGAATTATTGGTGCAGTGTGTCATGTAAATGTAACTACTGTACAAATGAACCAACAGTGGGCCAAATTTGTAATATGTTTTTGTGCAGGAGCAGTTCAGAGCGGCGTAAGGAGAAGTCCCGGGACGCAGCCCGCTGCAGGCGCAGCAAAGAGACTGAGGTTTTCTATGACCTTGCTCACCAGCTGCCTTTACCCCACAGTGTCAGCTCTCACCTGGACAAGGCCTCCATCATGAGGCTGGCTATCAGCTTCCTGCGCACACGCAAGCTGCTCGCCACAGGTATGGACACTTCACCACACACACATGCATACACATATAATCACATGCAAGCTGCATTTAAATTTGTTACACCAAGGAACATATGCAAATAGTGGATGGCCGCCTCCAAGTTATTTTACATACTATCACGTCAGATTTGCGTGTGTATGTTTTGTGTTGATGTGTGTTGGTATGTATGACTAATTGTCCAGTAAAGTAGGAAAGTATTTGTTGGGCCCTTTCTTTGCACTTCTTCCCTTCCTCTTGTCTCATTTAAAATTAGAAGCCGAGGAAGCTCGACAAAGGAGCAGACCTATTGTTCTGGAAATCCTCCACTGCGTCCGTGTGTCGAAATAAGATCAGAGAACAATAAAATTAAACGACTTTAGAAGCTTCAGTTGGGGGAAAAAAGTTTCTGTTTCCTTAACAGAGTTGTGAAACAGTCTGTGCATTCAGTTTACACAGGTAGTGAAGTGAAGCACTTAATCCCTCAACACCTGAACACCATTAAACTTCCTCATGGTTCATTAAGTCAAATCTGTTCTATACTTTATCAGCACATACTTAAACCTGCAATAAGCAATATTTATTGATTATTATAATTATTGAATACACATCTCACATCTAACTCTACAGCTCTTTGTGCTTTTTAGCCTTTTTTTATGACTGCTTCATGATGTGGAGAAAAACTGAATTTCTGTTCTATTATGTCACACAAGCTTTCCTGTAATTATGTTTTTGATTTGGAAAATGATTTGATCATGATTTGTAATTTATAATCTGGTTCTGTGGCAAGGAACAATAATTGGCCATTAAACAAGCGATTGTAAAAACAATCTGCCGGTGGAATAGGAAAATATTTAGATTAATGAGAAACTGTATCCGTAAATCTTTACACTACCATCTGGTATTTTAATCTTCTATTATTATCTTCTTATCTAACTTTTGATGGCCTACTTTTTGTCTTTTTATAAACTGCTTTGCGTTGTTTGCTAGGGAAACGGTGAGGCATACAACCGACGCTTCCTTAAGTGAGCGCTATTTCCTTTTTCTTTGTAGGGTGTCATCAGTCAGAGAATGAATCAGTCACTATCAATAACTCCTTGCTTTATAAAACACCTTTCATCCAGTAAAAGTTGACATCATCATGCAACATCTTAAATTTAGTAAGTCATATATACGAATTCATAAGTTACTGTGTATGAAATGAGATCTCCTGATTAGGCAACATAAAGGAAAACATAAATTTCTTTCTATTCTAAATCTTTTTGTGATTTATAAAGTTTAAATTGAAAAGTAAACATGTTTTGCTTAAACTATCAATTGTAAGTAGTTTGCATAACAGTTAAGTTTTTCAGATACAATGTTTTGTGTTGAGTTAGAGGGCTGGTGCTCCCAAATTCCCTCCCCAAAGAAACATGTTTTCTTGCTTACTTCGAGTGATATCTAGTTAAGCAGATAGTTTCATGTTCCAAGATTATGAGATATCTGCCTCTGGAACTTCAGCTGTCGCCAAGGAAGGTAAATTAAACTTGAACTGAAAAATTTACATTTCGGGAAACCTTTCCGGAACCAATTAGTCAAAATAATCAACAAACCACGCTGTGAACTGTTTTTGTAAATTGGGATGGAACTGGTATTTTATATTCTGGTACAGTTATCAGACACACTCTCACAAACACAGGAGGTTGTAGGGGGGAGGAGGACAGAAGAGATAAGGAAGAAGAAGGAGGGAGGGATGGAGGTGGGGAAGACACATTTAGGAAGGAGGAGAGGAAGAGGTCAATGGGGACGAGGTGAGCAGGAGTAAAGAAGGCGGCAAACGAGATGGAGGGAGAGATTGCATAAGGAGAGGAGGAGTAGAGGTAATGAGGGTAGGAAAGCAGAGTGAGAGCGGAGGAGAGGACAGGGAGATCCGCGAGATGCAGCAGCAGATCACGTTATCAGGCCGGTCTGATTGCTCTGTGATGGAAGGAGAGATTGGAGAGGAAGCGAGCAGCTCTGCCCATCGTTCGACGGGTGCTGGCATTACCCTGCTAGCCATAACACCCGACTGCCTCGGCGCCAATCATGCTGGCCTGCAAACTCACAAATAAGCACACACTTGAACTTCTACACGCAAACATACTGCATATGCACCCAAAAGCACAGAGGCAAGCCGCTGTGGGGAACACCTTTCTTATGAAGCATAAGCTCAGTGATGTACCGATTAGGAGGTAAAACTGATTAGGCCATATTTCTTACAAAAATATTGTGAAACATCTGTTCTAAATTATAGGGAGCTATTGGGAGCATTGGACTAAAGTTGTGTCAGGAGATCAATATCAGTTTAATAAATCAGTTTAGATACTGTAGGTCTAGATAAAATAATTATTTTATTATTTTTAACACTTACTTGACACTACAGAAATAGCACAGATGGTTAAAACGCCAGATTAACTGCTATCCTAAAGGCATATTATTTCCAAACCTATTTGACTTTTATTTACTTCATCTATCTTATTTTACCAAAGCTGTCTTGTTTACATTATTAATGTAGAAATAAAAATGTAAAAACGCATGTTTAGCCAACTGTAGAGCAAGGGGAAGTGTTGTATGTTGTTAGTAAGCAGGGTCCCTGGATTTTTTTAGTTATTGCTTTGTACTTCCGAATGCTGCATGCAGTCTGTGCAAAGCGAACTCCTCTTAAAACCACAACGTCTGGCTTTTACATTCTTATTGCTGCACATTAAATAAACAAGATATAATGTGCAAAAAAAGACAGCTTTGGAAATGTTGGAAGGCCCTTGGTGCCGCTAGGTTAAACACATCCTAGATACACTTCTGTAGAAGACACTAACACAGTCTTCTCATCTCACCGTGGGTAATTCAAGCAAACAGGTGTCTTCACCAAAATTTTAGACTGTTTAAGTATTTCTTAAGTTTGTTTTTTGTGTTTTCAGACTTCAGTCCAATGTGCCTCAGTTTTGTTATTTTAATGCACTGCAGTTAGAGTGGCTCAAAGAATGTGACAATTTCTGTTGTATCCAAGAGGATCAATATGATTTAATGACCTTTGTTGCAATAATATGCGTACTTATCAGTTTAGTGTTCCCAAGTTGACAGTTTTTCATTGTTAAGATTTAGTGGTTCTCAGGTTGTTTCATAACATTATTTCGTCATGTTGAAATCTTTTCTTTTTTAATGTTTCTATCTCCATTTGTCATGAAATTCTGAGACATTTGAGTATTCAATAACTGTAGTACAGATCAGAGAGTAGATGACGTTGACAGGGCTTCCTGATGGTTTTGTTACACGTTACAAAAGTTTGTCTTTTCAAGTCCTCTGTTTGAAACACAGCAGCAGCCACCAGAATATCTGTCATCACAAATGGAGAAGAAAAGGAAAGCAAGAAAAGAAAAAAAGATATTCCACCATGAATCTCCCACAATACCCTGTCACTTCATACTCTCCAGTACAACAGAACAAATGTCAAAATAAAAGAAATTATTATCTGAACAGCAGCTGTCCCTGTCAGACTCTCTTTTCTGCACCCTTTTATTTTGAAACGAGGGCGATTATGCAACCAAAGAACAACAGAGAGAAGTAAAGTGCAACTCGGTTCAAATCACTGGTAATTACAGCTAAGTATTTAGGCCAAAGGTGCTGCTGGTCTTTGGACTGGGCCCCAAGAGTCTCCCTTGCTCCCCGGGGCCCATGAGAAAGCTTTGGGCTACCCCAGGGGTTAACGAAATCTGGGCCCGGCTACAAACTCAAGCGCCGGGAGCCTTGAGAACTGGTCTCTTATCTCAGGGAAGCACACTGGAGGAATTGCAAACACCTCCACTCCCATCGGCTACTGGGCTTTGTTAAACATCAAGCCGCCGTCCACACATACACAAACTCTCTCTTGAGCCGGGGCCAGTTAAGCACTAGCTGTGTTTTTTGTGTTAATTAGCTCTGCGACGATACATTTTGGCCACACTGGAGTCTCTGTGTATATATGTGTGGAGGCTGCACAGTACATATTTAAACATAATTGCATAATGTGTAAGTTAAGTTCTAAAAGATGCCTTGTGCAGTTTTGGGTGTAATTCGTCAGGGCCGGGGACCAGGAGTGGCCTGAGACGCAGGAAGAAGCTGCACTCGTTTGTTTAGGCTCCGAGCCAAAGCTTCAAGAAGGAAAACAAGCCCAATGCGTGCACACACAAACACAAAAATACACACACGTTTACACTGATATCCATTTATATTCAGCTTTGAGAGGAACAATTTGTGAGTGTATCTTTGTTTTCTCTCTCTCCCTCCAGGCTGTAGCAGCGGCGGTGACGAGGACAGACAGATGGACAGTCTGTACCTGAAGTCTCTGGAGGGCTTCATCACCGTGGTAACATCTGACGGCGACATGATATTCCTGTCCGAGAACATCAACAAAGTCATGGGGCTCACTCAGGTACAAAACCATTAAAAGTCCAGGAATAGAATAAAACAGACACGTGCATACACGCATACATTTTAAACTGCACCCTCCAATAACGGCGATGAACACGAGGCTGTAAATATGAGTCACTGCACTTTTAATGTCCACGCTGCCAGAGGCGGTGGAATTTGTTATGGGTACAGCATGTAAAAACGCTCGATGTGCACAGTGTCAGCAACACAACATAGAGGCAGACATAATATATTACACGATAAATAATAAGTCGAAATCAATCAGGACAAGACGTGCCGTGCTCACCTGTTTCAGTTTTAAACTGATGTAAACATTATCTTGACGAGTATTTCTTGGCTATACCGTGCTACAAACTTAAAGTTGAAAGCTGTGGCATGCAGATTTACTTATTGTTAACTAAGATTCAAAATTCAAACACCTCTCCCTTTTTCCTGTGATAAAGGTATTTACACATGTATTGTGATATATAAGTTTGGTGAAGCAGCGCTCTGTTTTTATGCACCGATGGCTTGGAACAGACCTCCTTTACAAATAAGAGGCACTACCTCTATAGATAGTTTTAAGAAGCAGCTCAAGACCTACTTTTATGCATTTGTTTTCAACTGATTAAACACACTTTTATTCATGTATGTCTTTGATTTTATAGCCCTGTTTGCTACCCTTTTCCAGTTTTAATACCTGTTTTGTGCTTGTGGCATACGCGCATGCTGCTGTATTTATTTGTAACTCGTTTAAGTGCTCGTGAATGTAAAGCACGGTAAGCGTCGTTTTATGTATGAAAGGTGCATTACAAATAAAGACTACTATTATACAAAATATTAGTGTGTATTGTAATTAACCCAGGCATTAACCCAGGCATATAGAGAGGCAGTCAGAGGCAAAAACGCAGATGAAAACTGTCAGTCAGACTGTTGTGTTTGTGTGAAATACCTCTCATTCCAGCAGTGTGTGTGTTCAGGCCAGACACCGAGGTTAAACTCTAAACACACTCTGCAGTTTTATATTCTCTGGCACCAACTTGAAAAACAAATCACTGAAGAGGTGAAGTTGACTGTAAATTGTGGAGCGAGGTCTCTTTCTGTGTGCGTCTGTGGTGATGAGCTTCTGCTCGTTTTGTGTTGAAGCAATTTGAGATTCTAGCGGTCACACACTTTCTGTTCGTCTTCTTCCGTTTATCCCAAACAAACCACCGTTGCTGTGGCCAGACATGAAAAACACAGCATGTCTAACCCCGATGCAGAGTGTTGTGAGACCAGTAAAACCTAGAAAATACAGTAACAGGATCTACAGGTATTCATGTAAAAGTGTTGTTATTATATTATGTTTGTTCATTTTATATTCTGTATCTCATTAAGTTGTTTTCATTTATCCAGGTGGACCTTACTGGTCACAGCATCTTTGACTTCACCCATCCATGTGACCATGACGAGATCAGAGAAAATCTCAGCCTGAAGACAGCTGGTCAGCACACAATCTCACCCACACACCTGTTATCCTCATTCCACAGATATCATGAGGAGATCATTCTTGTTTTACTCATTACAATTTTCCACAAACATTCTCACTTTCATCCTAAATTCTGATGCCAAATAACCCCGTCTTTATTCAAAAACTACTGCGAGTCTTTGTTCAAATTTATTTATTAGGATAAACCCTTTGAGATGCAACATCTCGTTTTCAAGGGGGTCCTAAAATAATCTCAACAATAACAACAGAACAGTGACAAAATAAAAAAGTACAATTATCCTTATCTGCCTTATTCTTTCTAGAAATATAACTAGAGCAATGGTCATGGGGTCATTAACCTGGTGTGTCCCATGGAAGCATAAGTGCGCTAAGCAATTCACATGGCAATCTGCCCATTAGTTTATGACGTGGAAAGATGCATGTTGGCCTGAGAGTTGTACTGTTTACGGAGAGTCCAGAACAGAACAAGCTGATCCTCTGGGGAGCGTGAATTTGTTTTCAAGCAACATGACCAACATTTGTCAAATTTTAATCATCTATTTGAGAAAGTAAGTAGAAATAAGTACTCTACAGTTGGAGGAGAAAGAAAAGAAACATACAGACAATAATATATTCAAATAAATATACAATATAAAATGCCATAAAACCAAAAAAATAGGTCTGGACCCCAGATTCAAAACACAAATTCTGCTGATCTTGATTAGAAATGCTGACCTGTTGGAGACACTAGCATCACACCAGGTCAGGTATGAATATCTGGGGACCGTAAATATCCACAGGCTTCATTCTTCATGGCAGTACTGTCAGCTCTCGAACAGTATTCGTGGACCCCACGGGCATCCCCTATCCTTTTAGCCTTCTCAAGAGAGGTGCTTGCAATTCTCGACTCTCTTGAACGGTAAATATCTATAATGCCTGGCATACCGTATACGTACCGTATAGCTTTGGGGCCCCTAAATCATCCTTTAGGAGCCCCCCCCCCCCCTCCATCACAAGGAATACAAAAACCTTAAATATAGGGTGTTATATTATCATTCACATCAGCAAGTGTCCAGAACCAACATGAGAACAAAAGGTCGG
>NC_060161.1:2657055-2661844 GCF_021292245.1 Micropterus dolomieu
CCCCCCCCCCCCCCCCCCCCCCCCCCCCCCCCCCCCTCCATCACAAGGAATACAAAAACCTTAAATATAGGGTGTTATATTATCATTCACATCAGCAAGTGTCCAGAACCAACATGAGAACAAAAGGTCGGAGAACCTATAGCGAGGAACCTAAAGAGAGATACAGTAGAGGAGTGTGTGTGGGAGCTGGTGTGTACGTGTGCAGACACTGAGCTTAAAGGGGTGGAGGGGGTGGGGGTTGTATGTTGTACTTACAAAGTCACACACAAGATGAAAAAAAAAAAAAAAGTAAGAATGAACAGAAGTACACATTCAACTGTGTAAAACTGGAAAATGATGTGTGTAACTGACTTAGGTTTTTATGAGGTAAGATTTATAACTCTCTTCTCTCCAACACACACACTAATGCTGTGGTTGATAACTCTTATCAGCAGTGGCCACAAAACACACAAGTGGAACAATACAGGAATTTTTTTTTTTTTAAGAGTCCTTTTCCCTCACACTTTCACACATGAACACACACACACACCATTTCCTCTGTGAGGACTAGAGAAGATTTGTTTTGTATTGTTTGTTTTAGTGTAATGTTTGTAGATTGACAAAAGACACACTTTACTACTTCACTCTGTGGCTGCTGCTCGGGGCTGAACCCTGACCTTGTGATGCAACAGCTTGGCCTAATTTCACGTCGTGTGTGTGTGTGTGTGTGTGTGTGTGTGGAGTCTAAATCCTGACCACTTTCCCAGTCACACTAGGGTAAGGCAGATAAGGGAAGGAATTTTTTGGGGTCCATTTTGCCACTAAGAAAAGAAACTGGAATATAATTAGAAATATAAAATTAGCGTTACAAGCAGCAATTATGTGACTGTACTGGAAAAATTTAAAGTTATACTTAGTTACTGACAAGCAAAATATTCTCATAGTCAACAAATCTTTATGCTGTGATTTCAAAGGACAAAAGCATCCAAGTAAAGGTTCAACATTATAAAACGTTATAAAAGTGAAAGTTGTGTGTTCTTCAGCCTGAGCTGATGACTTTATGGCACAGCAGAACACATCTGTTCTGCAGGAGTAATAAGGACTTTCGCCCTGTGACTGTATGTGTTTCAGGCAGTGGCTTTGGTAAAAAAAGCAAAGAGCTGAGTACTGAGCGAGATTTCTTCATGCGGATGAAATGCACAGTGACCAACAGAGGACGCACTGTCAACCTCAAGTCAGCCAGCTGGAAGGTAAGAGAGCTGCTGCAGCTGCAAGCCAACACATCTGCACAGCTCATGTGTGCATGTTTTTGGTTATAAAACACATCCCATACATTCCTATACAGACATTACTTCTACACTGAACAAAATTATAAACGCAACAGCAACTAGTTGGCTGTACAAAAGCACATTGGTTTCCATCTGTTTTGGCTTGTGACGCAATTTGTCACAGGCTGAATATGTATATATACATATTCAACATAGAACAGAACAGCTAGCCAAGGAGTGATTTGTCCTTCTCAGACTGATTTATTTGAATAATGTTAGAGGCCTGAGGAGGTGTAATTATCCAGTAGAAAATGCAAAGATCACACCAACGTCTGGAAAATAGACCTAAATAATTTACAGAAATATTTTTCTGCTTTCATATCCTGAAATTTCTTTGTGCTCCTGATTAAGTTACAAAAAAAACAGAATATGATAAAAAATGTGTGTGTAATAAGTAGCAAAGAACATAAAACGTGAAGCCGTTCAATGAAGAGGTTATTTCACAAAAATGACAAGACCATGAAGTCAGGTCAACATCAGCTGCTAACGGCACAAAACACCCGAGATGCCACCCACCCTGTGACCTTCAGCTTTATTTCTACACTCTGTAAGTTCATTTCTTCCTCCTGCTGCCCCCTCCAGGTTCTGCATTGTACTGGACACCTCAAGATGTACAACAGCTGCCCTCCGCGAGGCCTGTGTGGCTTCAAAGAGCCTCCGCTCACCTGCGCTGTCCTGATGTGCGACCCCATCCCACACCCGTCCAACATCGACACGCCTCTGGACAGCAAAACCTTCCTGAGCAGACACAGCATGGATATGAAGTTCACCTACTGTGATGAGAGGTAGACAGAAACACATACGCAGTCATATACAGTAGGATGCACACAGCTTGAGATTTGCTTACATTATTGAAAGCGAAGTGTAGTTTTATCTTATGGAATACTTCTTTTTAAAAATGTATTTATTTATTTAAATATCCTCACACAACTTTACCCGACTGTGCTGCAGTCACAGCAATCTCCATTCTGAAAAAATTTAAGTTATTAGCTTGTTTCTGTAATATTTAAAGCCTTTTTGCACTCACGGTCAGCTAAGAGAACTTTGTTTTGTGTTTTTCGTTGGTCCCAAGTTAATTTAGTAATAACCTGTGCTGCAATACCACTAGACAGCGGGTTTGTCAACTGTCAAGGAGTTGACTAAAGAAACATTTTTTATATTAAATTGTGCATCACGTGAGCACAATATAGATGTCAGTCACAGAGGGCTTAATTTTAGAAACAGACCAGAGCTGCAGACTATTATTTTCAGTATTGATTAATCGCTTGTTGTTTGTTTAGATTACTCTAATCAGTTCACTTTGCCATTACTGCTGCCAGTTAAAACAATTCTTAAAGCTCAGCACAAGTTACACACGTAAGATTTTTTTGACTGATTGCAGTGTGTTGACTGAATCAGTTTGACTTGGCTGGGATGTCAGTGGGAAATGTAAGCCAGAGATGAAACATTAATACTTTAATAAGATGCTGTCACGACATTGTCAGACTGTGCCAGATGTTCCCGATCACATATGCACATGTAGAAAAACACCCACACATTCCAGTATTTCAAAGTTTAAAGTCACTGAAGCTGCAGTTTGACATCAGTTGTGTCGCTAGCACAGGCCAGAGCTGCTTTCAGCCGTCAGGCGTGTGTTTGTGCGCGTGCACATGTATATGGCAATGTCCACGAATGTTACACGTGAAATGATTTGCCCCTTTCGGGCCAACTGTTACATGCACAGTGTCCATCATGAAGCCAAAGAACCAGTTTGTTTGCACCCAAATATGTCCACTGGCACGAGGAGGTGACAGGGAACACACACACATACGCTGATTCGAGTTACACAAGCACATGCTCGCAGTACTGTAATCTTATCAAGTTGCTCATGCAGGACAATGGATTCTATTTTTTTTTTTTTTGTTCCTGTATTGCTTGTACATGCCTGTGTGAGACCGTGCAACAAACAAGGACCCATTTACTTATTTGCCTTTTTGGTGCAATTTAATAGCTGCCCAAATCGTCTCTCCAATTACGCAAATGAGTTTATTTCAGGTGGGTTGCCCTCCTGGCTCAGCAGGGACTTAGACTCATTAGAGAAGGACAAAACGTTTCTTTAGCTCATATCTGGCAGTGTGAGAGTTTGAATAGAGAAAGGAAAGACAAAGAAAGCGAGAGCGCAGAGAAGGACCCAAGAGACTTCTCACTCTCTGAGGTCCAGTTTGTTCATGTGATATGATATTGTATGTTATTATTAACACTATTCCATTTGGTTTTAGACCTAAAGGTGTCTGTGCTTTTTATCATCTTGTAAGACACGACCTTGTGAATACAGTAAACAAGATCATTCATATAACTCGCTAACAATGGCAGACAGATGACGTTATCCTAAGACATCTGAAAATGTAACAACTTTAATCGCCAGGTGGAATAGTCTGCAGTTTTACATTACTCTTAGTGTACACACAAAACAAGCTTAAACAGAAATAAAGAAATAATATCAGAGTTTTGTGTGCAACAGCATTGTGGCTAAATATGACGCCACTATTACTGCAACTAATGATTATTTTTTAGTTATTGATCCTTTTATGATATTATTTAGTCTACAAGATGTCAAAAATACCTATCACAAGTCTTCACATTCATATTTTGTAGGAATTTAATTTACAAGACATGGAGAAATATGATTTTAAACAGTTTTTCCTTCCAATTTCCTTCCTAGTTTTATTGACTTAAAATTATGTTTTGTTTTTTGGTGCCATATCCAAGTCTTTTTACTCTAGTTTTTAGTTTTGCTGGACAGAGCTCGACTCCTGGCTGGTCATAAAATCCGTGATGCACATCACTATTATTGATCTTGTTGTTAGGAGTGCATGTGATAGATTTATGACCATATTGTAATATATGGTAGAAAATGAAGATATTTCATTTTATAGATGTTAGTGTTAGCTAGTGTTTAAGATGGATTAATCAGACTGTATAGCACAACAACACTCATACGGCAGGGTCAATCTTTACAGTTTTTTTGAAATGAAAAGTTACCATTGGTAAGAAATGGATAAAAGAAAAAGGAAGGCAGAGACGAAGAAAAAGAAGCAAAGAGAGAAAGCAGTATGAAGGGGGAAAGGGTCATATGTTAGGAGTGTGTATATTGGGGGTCTTGAGCCAGCAATCATCATCATTATAATTATAATTTTAAGCTATTTTAGTTGCAACCACTCTTGAATATGATTTAGTTTTCTTTCTTTTTCACTACAACTCCTCTCTCCACCTCCTTTCTCTGTTCCATCTGACATTTTTCCAACCATTATTTTCTTTGCTCCTGTCCTTAATTCACTTTCTCACTTATCTATCTCCTTTTCGCTGCCTATTTTTCCTCAGATTTTTGGCCACTTTACTTTAAGATGTATCTCTCCTCCTCTCTACTTCATTTTCTCTGCCCTCCCTCCCTCCCTCCCTCCCTCCCTCCACTCTTAAGGCCTGTCAGTGTTATGTAATAAGAA
>NC_060161.1:2661925-2663153 GCF_021292245.1 Micropterus dolomieu
TTTGTCTTCACAATTCATTTTTACAAAAAAAATCCAGAAATTCTGGTCTGGGAATGTGGAATAAAAAAACCTATGATAGATGATGACCATAACTGGGAAGCTTACAGCCATTCATAATTGTCAAAGACTCCGAGAGCTACAGTACATTAAAAGTCTTTTCAATCATAAATGATGAATATGGTCGTGTTTTTATTATTAATTGATTTAATGTTGTGTTTCCATCTAAACTTTGAGAAAGACATTGAGTATGATAAGCAGAACAGCAAATTAAAACAATTTAGGCTAAGCAGGACGATGGTGTCCGCATTCTTTGCACCAGTTTTTACCCTCTCTCCTCTCGTTATACTCATAAAAGCTTGCGTTCAGGGGGTCATTTCCTGTTATTGGTTTGGATTATGTTCTCACAGCACAGTTTGGGCCCCTCCGAAACTGCTTCCTACTCCCTCTCCCTTCGCGCGTTCATGCGGAGGGTCCGCCACATTGAGTGCCAACCGAAACCAATGAGGGCAGAGTGGTAGTGGCACCGACGCCGGGCTTGTTGAAAATGCGTAACACCCTTTGCTGCACGATTGGGGACCTTTCTTCTCTTAATGTCAGCTCCGTGTGACTTTGCCGGTTAACATGTAGGATTTTTTAAATTGTAAACTACACTAACATTTCATATCACCATTCGCAGTTTAACAACGTGGCGCAAAGGTTATATTGTGTTTAATAAAAAATGCTCCTGTCTGACAGTGCAACTGTTCTTCACAAAATAGCCTCAACTCAAAAAAGTTCATGTAACTTAATGCACCTGAATGTGAAGACTGCACCTGAATGCCTCTTTGTCTCCCCAATATCTGTATATTGATGGATTTACCTGGAAAATAGAGCTGGAGAGAAATAAAAGGAAATTAAGTAACTGAAAGCCAGCAACAAAATCCTCATTAACAAAGTGAACTCGTGATCAGAGTGACGGAAAGAGATTAGGTGTTCCCAGAAACACAGGGAGTTAGCAGAGACAGAGAATGTGAACAATTCTTATTGTTGGAAGGCTGTTCACCTCCTCTGTTTGATTTCCCAATCGTGTGTGAAGCCTTTTGAAGTGCAGAAGTTCAGCACAGGGTGCAGGATTTGTCTTTTGTGCATTCCTTGTAAGAAGGGAATCACAGAGAAGTTTAAATAAATAACCTGTGCATTATTAAGTCTGTGTGTGTGTTGCAGGGTAACAGAGTTGATGGGATACACC
>NC_060161.1:2663173-2664524 GCF_021292245.1 Micropterus dolomieu
CCCCCTTCTTCTCCTCTTTCTTCTAGTCTCTCACAACAAATCCACAAGACACATCATCATCCACAGATTGTTCATCTTCATCCTACTGTGACTTGATTACTTACAATTTGTCTTCACAATTCATTTTTACAAAAAAAATCCAGAAATTCTGGTCTGGGAATGTGGAATAAAAAAACCTATGATAGATGATGACCATAACTGGGAAGCTTACAGCCATTCATAATTGTCAAAGACTCCGAGAGCTACAGTACATTAAAAGTCTTTTCAATCATAAATGATGAATATGGTTGTGTTTTTATTATTAACTGATTTAATGTTGTGTTTCCATCTAAACTTTGAGAAAGACATTGAGTATGATAAGCAGAACAGCAAATTAAAACAATTTAGGCTAAGCAGGACGATGGTGTCCGCATTCTTTGCACCAGTTTTTACCCTCTCTCCTCTCGTTATACTCATAAAAGCTTGCGTTCAGGGGGTCATTTCCTGTTATTGGTTTGGATTATGTTCTCACAGCACAGTTTGGGCCCCTCCGAAACTGCTTCCTACTCCCTCTCCCTTCCTACTTCCACTCCGTTTGCGCGTTCATGCGGAGGGTCCGCAACATTGAGTGCCAACCGAAACCAATGAGGGCAGAGTGGTAGTGGCACCGACGCCGGGCTTGTTGAAAATGCGTAACACCCTTTGCTGCACGATTGGGGACCTTTCTTCTCGTAATGTCAGCTCCGTGTGACTTCGCTGGTTAACATGTAGGATTTTTTAAATCGTAAACTACACTAACATTTCATATCACCATTCACAGGTTAACAACGTGGCGCAAAGGTTATATTGTGTTTAATAAAAAATGCTCCTGTCTGACAGTGCAACTGTTCTTCACAAAATAGCCTCAACTCAAAAAAGTTCATGTAACTTAATGCACCTGAATGTGAAGACTGCACCTGAATGCCTCTTTGTCTCCCCAATATCTGTATATTGATGGATTTACCTGGAAAATAGAGCTGGAGAGAAATAAAAGGAAATTAAGTAACTGAAAGCCAGCAACAAAATCCTCATTAACAAAGTGAACTCGTGATCAGAGTGACGGAAAGAGATTAGGTGTTCCCAGAAACACAGGGAGTTAGCAGAGACAGAGAATGTGAACAATTCTTATTGTTGGAAGGCTGTTCACCTCCTCTGTTTGATTTCCCAATCGTGTGTGAAGCCTTTTGAAGTGCAGAAGTTCAGCACAGGGTGCAGGATTTGTCTTTTGTGCATTCCTTGTAAGAAGGGAATCACAGAGAAGTTTAAATAAATAACCTGTGCATTATTAAGTCTGTGTGTGTGTTGCAGGGTAACAGAGTTGATGGGATACACC
>NC_060161.1:2664544-2666628 GCF_021292245.1 Micropterus dolomieu
TTAACAACGTGGCGCAAAGGTTATATTGTGTTTAATAAAAAATGCTCCTGTCTGACAGTGCAACTGTTCTTCACAAAATAGCCTCAACTCAAAAAAGTTCATGTAACTTAATGCACCTGAATGTGAAGACTGCACCTGAATGCCTCTTTGTCTCCCCAATATCTGTATATTGATGGATTTACCTGGAAAATAGAGCTGGAGAGAAATAAAAGGAAATTAAGTAACTGAAAGCCAGCAACAAAATCCTCATTAACAAAGTGAACTCGTGATCAGAGTGACGGAAAGAGATTAGGTGTTCCCAGAAACACAGGGAGTTAGCAGAGACAGAGAATGTGAACAATTCTTATTGTTGGAAGGCTGTTCACCTCCTCTGTTTGATTTCCCAATCGTGTGTGAAGCCTTTTGAAGTGCAGAAGTTCAGCACAGGGTGCAGGATTTGTCTTTTGTGCATTCCTTGTAAGAAGGGAATCACAGAGAAGTTTAAATAAATAACCTGTGCATTATTAAGTCTGTGTGTGTGTTGCAGGGTAACAGAGTTGATGGGATACACCGCTGAGGATCTGCTGGGTCGCTCAGTCTATGACTTTTACCACGCCCTGGACTCAGACAGCGTCACCAAGAGCCACCACAACTGTAAGCACACACAGTTCACGTGTATACACACTCAGGGGCAAAAAATTAATACAGATTCACGCTGGTGAACCTGCATGTTTTACCAAAAAATGGAAGTGTGTTGATTCAAGGTGGTGAAAAATACCATTACACTTGAAATGTGTTTAGTGATTCAGAGGACCAGTGAGAGCTCTGCAATTTGGATTATATGAATTTAAGGATTCAAAGGACCAATGACTGGAATTGATCAGCTATAGTATGTAATCGTGGTTGTAATTATTGGTGTGTGTGTGTGTGTGTGTGTGTGTGTGTGTGTGTGAGTAAAATTACCTGGTGATGACGATGTGACCCTTATTTTTTCCTCACATCCTCATGGCAAAATTCTAACAAAATGTTTAAATATGAATATCAGGCTGTATTTCTTAAGTTTTCTGTAATGCATTTGTGTGTGTGTGTGTGTGTGTGTGTGTGTGTAGAGTAGGAGCATGGTATTAAGATGTCTTGTCTTTATTAAATCAAGCATAGCCACTGATGACCTGATGAGGTTTGCACATCTGCTGCCACAAACACAGCGGACAGGGGACCAGGTGGCCTCTGTTATATTCTGTTCTGTTCTAATGACTGTGTGTGTGTGTGTGTGTGTGTGTGTGCGAACAAGGTTTTGAAGTGTCATGGCTTTTCTCTCTACTGACAGTACGATATAATTAGAAGCTCTGAACAGAACATCAGTGACAGTACAGGAGGAAAAGTGGTAATTTATTTCCTTAAAACCACCCCTTTAACGTAATGGCAGTATGTTCCTGTGTTTATACTGTGTGTATGTGTACACTGCATAAAACATCCTTCTTATGGACAGCATCGCTGGCCAATATAATTCCTGACTTTTAGAACCAAAACTACTTTATTATTAATTTTTTATTTGACATCTTACTTTGCTGACAAAGTATTTTCCCAAAGAATCTTTAGTAAATTAAGCCAAACTTCTGTAATGTATAATTGTTAAACACACTGTTACTATAAAAAAGCCGTACAGAACAAAAAAAAGACCAAAACAACCATTTAGGACATTGATTTAGTATTTGTAGTGGTTTTACACCAAGTCATCATCTTAACTAACCCCTTTAAACTTTTTTTAAAACAAGAAATAACCCAGCAGTGAGATTCTCCTTTTCAGTTTAATTATGAGTGTCTGTATCTTGAAACTAAAAAAATAAACACAAGATGAAGGAACTGACTTCAATATCAGATTTTAGGACTCAGAGTTTCTGTAGATCGTTAGTTTTGTGTTGAATATGGATTTGTTTTTTTTTTGTTTTTTTTGTGTGTGTATGTTTCTTTACCTTTGGTCTTAATCATCTGTGTCTACAGTCCTAAACTGGCTGAAATCTTCTGAGATAAAGGGCTCTCTATCCGTCTGTCTCTATATCTCACACACAGACAACTGGCTCTCACGGCCAACGTGACCAGCCTGT
>NC_060161.1:2666648-2670425 GCF_021292245.1 Micropterus dolomieu
CTTTAGTAAATTAAGCCAAACTTCTGTAATGTATAATTGTTAAACACACTGTTACTATAAAAAAGCCGTACAGAACAAAAAAAAGACCAAAACAACCATTTAGGACATTGATTTAGTATTTGTAGTGGTTTTACACCAAGTCATCATCTTAACTAACCCCTTTAAACTTTTTTTAAAACAAGAAATAACCCAGCAGTGAGATTCTCCTTTTCAGTTTAATTATGAGTGTCTGTATCTTGAAACTAAAAAAATAAACACAAGATGAAGGAACTGACTTCAATATCAGATTTTAGGACTCAGAGTTTCTGTAGATCGTTAGTTTTGTGTTGAATATGGATTTGTTTTTTTTTTGTTTTTTTTGTGTGTGTATGTTTCTTTACCTTTGGTCTTAATCATCTGTGTCTACAGTCCTAAACTGGCTGAAATCTTCTGAGATAAAGGGCTCTCTATCCGTCTGTCTCTATATCTCACACACAGACAACTGGCTCTCACGGCCAACGTGACCAGCCTGTCGATCAGCACATGCTAACAGCGTTCTGCTGCATGTAATGCTGCCCTAAGCTTCCTTACACACACACACACAGTCACTGCCCTTATGTACACTCTCTGACCACAGTCCTGCTCCTTTCCCACGCCAGTGCTGAACTTTGGTCTGTAGCCAGCACATCTCCCTCTCAACTCAAACATCCGACTTTGTCCAGCTAAATGATGTTTGGTTGATTTCACAGCCTCACACACACACACAATAAATACATGGATATTTAATGAATAATTCAATAATTAGAAATGTAAATACAAAAAAATTACAAATTAAGCACAAACTACAGTACATACAGCTGCACTGAGCTTTGACAGTATCTCCGTCATTGACATTAACAGACTGAAGTACTGTAGCTTTCAGTTCAAGGTATTTTCTCATGAATGGTTAGTTTCCTTCAGGCAAGATTATTCAGTTTGTATTACTCCGCTGTACAGTAAAATAAGAGCACCTTATAACTCAAACAATGATCATTTTGTTAGCATTCAATAAAAATAGCTTTGTCATAAAGTATTTTATTGAAACCTCATAGGAGCTAATTTTTTTTAACTGAATGGCAAAATGTTTGATATAATTCACTAGTCTTTAAAAGTGGGTTGTAACATGGTCTTGGTCTGTAGAGGAGCATGTTTTCCTAACTGATTTGACTCTCCACACTACCACGGACTTATATTTTCAAAACACAATTAATGACCAAACATTTAACGCTGAATCTCCATTATTGCTTAATGTGTGAATATGAGCGGTTAGGTGCTCATGATGACTCATTACAATCATAAAAGACTTCTGGGCAGGACAAAGACTGAGTTGAGAGGACAGCTCATTCTGCAACATAAAACCATCTTCACTGTCATGAGTATAATTATGGACAAGTAGCTCAGTTCATACTTGAATTGCCTTGAGTCACCAAACACAATAGCTCGTAACAATAGTTCTTTCCCACTTCTCTCTCTCTCTGCAGTGTGTACCAAGGGTCAGGCAGTCAGTGGTCGGTATCGTATGCTGGCGAAGAACGGAGGCTACGTCTGGGTAGAAACCCAGGGAACTGTCATCTACAACAGCCGCAACTCCCAGCCCCAGTGCATCGTGTGCATAAACTATGTCCTCAGGTAAGTACAGTCATGTTGGGAGACACAGTTCTGGAAAACTGTAGGTGGAAAGATGTTGAATTTGGGCGAAAAGTTTGTTTTAGATGTCTAGGTTAATTAAAATAATTGTTTCAGGTAGCAGATTATGGAAAAACCTGCAGCATGCTAAAATGAAGGCTGCAAATCACATTAAAAGGTTTGTGTGCTCTGAAAGCTGCACTGTATCCAAACAAAACCCAACTCACCGTGCTGTCCTTCTCCAATCCTGCAGCGACATTGAGGAGAAGTCCATGATTTTCTCCTTGGAGCAGACAGAGTCACTGTTCAAGCCATGCCACATGAGCAGCTTCTTCAACGCTGGAGGTGAAGGCGTGGCCGGAGAGGCGGGAGATGCCCTCTTTACCAAACTCAAAAAGGAGCCGGAGGACCTCGCCCAGCTGGCTCCAACACCTGGAGATACAATCATCAGCCTCGACTTCCGTCTGTATTGACTTCTGTCATCTTTTAAGTGCATGTGTTGGGCTCATTATTATGTTAGCTTTAATGCAAAAAAACACATTGTAGTGCATTACATAAACGTGGCAACTGTTAAAATTGTGTTTGTAGTCAGTTAAATAGGTATGATGTGCACAAAGCATTGTCATCAACTCAAAGTGGTCACCTCAGCTATGTTCAAGCTCTTGATTTTAACAGGCACCTGCCAGCCAGTCAGAAAGTAGAAAAGTATTTTCCATGGTATTAAATAGTTTGAACTTCAGGACTTTAACCACCTCCATTTAATGCTATAAAAGCTACTTAGATTAGATAGGCTAGACAAACATTTTGTAAGTTAGTTTTATTGAAATTTTCAATTACAGTACGCGCATCAGCTGTCTCGTGTTTGTCAAACCTTTTTGACACTTTAATTCTTGATCCCGTCTCTTTACAACTGACTTATTTATTTTGCAGGCCGCACTCACTTCGAGGAGCCCCAGCAGCCAGCTGGATACGCACAGGCGCCTGCTGCATCTATGCCCCCTCCGGACCCTCCATCCTGGGCCAGCGAGAGCCACAAGCTTGCCCCTCCATCATCAGGCCAAATCTCTGCACCAGTTCCAAGGGACATGGTTACCATGGCCAGTACGTTCACTGTGCAGCAGAATCCGCCACCGGGCAGCGCCACTCCGAGCCTCAGCAGCTGCTCCACGGTGAGGACAAGGAGGGAAGGCGGGATTGAGAGACTGAATGTTAAATTGAAAGGAGTAATTAGTTAGTGAGCGAGTGACTGGTTGTGTTTGTTTCATAGTTTGTTCTTTCTGTGTCCAATGAGGCCTGGGGGGTTAAAGGTCACAATCTGTGGGCAGTGTGTGTGGGAATAACGGGGGTGGATATTTGGAAGGAACAGGCTCTTAGCAGTGAATAGTGCCTTTGTCAAAACCCATCTCTCGCTCTTTGTTTCGTTCTTTCTACACTTGGTTCTTCCACTTACGTTTTGTCCCTTTTTCTCTGTGCTTGCCATCTTGTTCCTCTTTGCGCTCTCCATTTCTGTATCTCCTTTTCATTTCCTCCATCCTGCTTCTCTTTTACCTCTGCAGCCCAGCAGCCCAGGTGATTACTACAGCTCAGTGGAGAGTGACCTGAAGGTGGAGCTGACTGAGAAGCTGTTTGCTCTCGATACGGAGAGCAACAACAGTCCTGCAAACACTGAGGTGTGTCCTTCTCTTTGTCCCATGAATATACTTATGTCTAAAACTTACTCTCTGTGTCGTCAGTTCATTGATTTGACTTACGAGGCCTTGTTTACTGAATCTGGTTGAAAACTTGGCTTTCCTTGGCTCTTCCTTTTTGGGAATCAAGGAGAAGATTTTTCCCATTTTGAATGACATTTTTAGTCTTTCTACAACTTCGCAAGCAGAATATCATACAAATTATATCTTTTTTTCAGGGTTGTCATAAATCCGTTATTTTAAACACCGCTCTTAACAGCCAAGATAATCTGTTTATCAAAAAAACATTTTAATATAATCTATTTTAATGTAGACTCTTTGTATGTTTTAAGGCTTTTGTATAAACTACGAATTTGTAAAAATGTACCTACCTGCACACTCAAACAAGGATCATGTAATCTACATAAATGAGCAGTGGAGACCCCCCCCCCCCCCCCCCCCCCCC
>NC_060161.1:2670445-2681688 GCF_021292245.1 Micropterus dolomieu
CCCCCCCCCCCCCCCCCATTTTTAACACACCATGGTATCTTTCACTTTCCCAGAGAGACTTGAGTGACTTAGATTTGGAGACTTTGGCTCCTTATATCCCAATGGATGGTGAGGACTTCCAGCTGAATCCCATCATCCCAGAATCCGAGCCCCTGGAGGGAGGTCCCGGAGGATCCATGGGGAGCAGCAGCAGCCTGACCCAAACACACAAGGCCACGCTGCAGAGTTTCAGCAACATTGTCAGCCTCTTCCAGCCCTTGTCCTCCCCTCCTCAGTCCCAAGGTCACTACCAGCACCAGCCAGCTACATCCTGGGCTGCAAGGGAGAAGAGAGGCTCCAGCCAGGGGTCCGTGGACCCCTGTGCAAGGTCTTGCATTATGGGGCAAATGCAGAGTCCCCCGTACCGGGCTCCAGCCAGCACCCCACTGTCCTCCATGGGTGGGAGGCAGAACCTGCAGTGGCCACCAGACCCTCTGTTAACCTACCAACAGCAACCACGAGCCACCAAGACCTACCTGATGGATGCTTTGTCAGGAGAGGAGCGCCTGCCCTGTCAACAGAACACACCACATCTCATGCAGAAATATAGGTGATGTAACAATAAACAAAGTCCTGACATTCAAGTTTTAAACCAAGACAAAAACAATAATGCACTAGAGATACATTTTCATAGTGTTACAATGCAAACCAAAGGAAGTTGGTCCAGTTAGTACCTCGCAGTCAAACTTCCCTGTGTTGAAATTATGTTTGTCCATCCTGTTGGTATGACGACCAATCAAAAAACAGCCTAATGATGTGTTGTGTTTGCAGGTCGGCTGACAATTTTGTTCAAGCCTACAGAGACATGAGTCCAGCCAGAGTGGCCATGGCCAACAGTATCAAGCGCTCCTTTACCCAGATGTCTGTGGTGAGTTCCTCTGATTAACACACAGTATATAGCAATAAGTTTCATATGTATTCCTGAGAATCATTACTGCATGGAAAAAAAGGGCATCTCAAAACATTTGATTATCGTGGAAAAGTTCATTTTCTTTTTGTATTTTGTTTTAACCTTGATGGATTACGGCTCACAGCTCATGGGAATCAAAAACTCTAGTACCTCAAAACTATTACAATTTTTAGATTGACCTGAGATGAGCTTGAATCAGTTATTAACTCAAGACACCTGCAAAGGTTTTCTGAGCCTTTAATTTGTGGTGCTCACAATAAATTTGTTTTCTATGATATTCAAATTTCTTGAGGCACCTGTATATTTACTTCAGCTACTCCTTTTAAATAATTTTTCTTCTTTAAAATAAGCAGCTAATTACTGAAAAATAATGAAGCAAGTGCTACTTTGATCTGAAAGTGAGCATCAGTGTATATATCAGCTAATAAAGTAACCATGTGTTTGCATTTTAGGGTGAAAATAAGCCATCGGAAATCTGGAAGAAGATGAGGATTGACGGTTGTGTCGCCATGGATCGCTCCCTCAGCACAGGATCACTGGCAGGTATGAACTCACTGTTTGTTTGTGGAAAAATATCTTGCATTATTATCACTTTCAATCAACTACTGTACCTGTAATCTCTCTGTCTCAGAGTCGGGGATGGGAAGGATGATGCCAGGCAGCATGTCTTCCTGTCTCAGCTCTCTGCCGCAACACAGGAAGTGTCAGTATCCAGAAAATGGGATAGCTGGTGCACATGAGAAAGCTGTTCCCCAAAAGAGCTACAACTACACACAGTATAACATGCTGGCTTCTACCAAGACTGAGGGTGAGCAGATGTGACTTTAACGTTTAAACTGCCTAGAAACTCATCCAACGTCACTGTGTAAAGCACCAGAACCTGGAATACTCCTTATCCTTTTAATCTGTAATTGTTCCATTAAACTTGTATTTTATTAAAGCAAGAAAACAAATGTGGCAAGAAATATAGAATATATTAATCTGGATCCAATACAAATCAACATGTGTTTCCTGTTTTCTAGAATAAAGTTGTTGTTTTTTCTTTGATTATTTTCACTTAAGATCTTACTAAAATTTCAAGGAACTTATTGAAACATGTTGCTTTCTGATGGAAACAGGCAATCATATTACTGCTATGGCAGATTTCCCCCCCCCACTTGTTTTAAGAAAAAGGTTTTTAGGGCTCAATTACAGGCTAGCGTGACTTAAAGGGGTGGTATTATGCTTTTGGCTTTTTCCCTCTCCTTTATTGAGTTAGATATATTTTTTGTGCATGTAATAGGTTTGCAAAGTGAAAAAGTCCAGCCCAAAGGGAGTTCCCATCTCCCACAGAAAACTCTGCACTGAACTGCTTGAAAACAGCTCGTTTGTAGTCCAGCCGCTTCCCTTTCATCCTTGTGGTGACACACGCAAGAAAGCTAAATGCGCCTCATAACGCTCACTAAGCAGCTACTCCGACACCCCTCAAAAACACTGAGCTGCAGCACACAGCTCTCCTCTCCCTGACAAACACTAGCTACCCAGTCAGAAGACATAAAGTTGGTCCTGTGATGTAGAGACAGAGCTCAGTTATAACTTTATGGATGAAAGATACTTTTGTTACAGATTAATAACTCACCACTCTGAAACTCTTGCGCCAGTCGGCAACATGTACAGCTGAAACAAATCCGTGTTTGCTTCTCACTGACTCGCCCTTCTCTGCTTCTGATTGGCTAGTAGTCCTTAACTAGGAATTGCCCATGTGAAACTCCCAACAAAGATCATGTAGAGACGAGATGTGTCACTCCATAGCTAAAATGAAGCCTTCAACACAGGGTGAAAAGAGGAGCTGCAGCAATGTGCAGTATGAAAAGTAAAAAAACAACCTAAATAAGATTTTTGAACCTGAAAATTAGCATTATACACCTCTTAAATAAAAATAAGATTGTTACTTATGTCAGTTTCTATATTCCTGCCTTTTATTGAATCCCCATTTCTATTTTCAGGTATAGTCAGCCGTTTGCTGGGCACTTCCTTTGAGTCCTCCTGCCTGCCAGAGTTGACCCGTTATGACTGTGAGGTCAACATCCCGCTGCAGGGCAACCTGCACCTCCTTCAGGGCTGTGACCTACTGCGAGCCCTGGACCAGGCCACCTAGAGCCCCGGATTCAAACCCCGCCATAGACCCAACTTACTCCCAGCCCTGAGTCTCAACCTGCAGCCTGAGACTTAAGCCTTTCTTTACATTCATACCTATGGGCCTTCTGAGAGCACTGCTGTTAGGCTACCTATAGGGAATGGTATGCAAAACCATATCCTGTCCTATTAATGTTATTTGGTCAGCCCCACACTCTGTCCTTTTTTATAGCTCTGTACCTAAACCATCTAAACAAGCTAAGAGATCAGGGCTACTTGCATCCCTTTACCCCCAAGCTCTGGACAAGATGCTGAGGTTGACCGCCATTGTATAAAAGTTGACCTGCATTGAGCCACTCACATACACATAGAAGCTAACATGGGTCACTTGGTGAAAAAAGGTAAACATGGGACAAAATGATGCAACACCTGTGTCACTAAGTCTTGACACTGGGATTTAGCGCCGGTCATCGGGTCAGCTCTGTGTTTGGTGTTCAGGCTGAACTCGGGCCTATGGTGTAAAGGGGTATTAGCAGCGTGGGATTTAAACACACACAACCTGCCTTAAAGGCCAGCTCTGCGGTTTCTTGCCAAGGCTTAGCAAGGTGGGAATCCATGGCCAGGCTACATATAGTTATGGGATTCAAACCTACAACCTGTATCTTATCCAGACCCACACCCTGGTATGACCTCTATGCAGCTCTGTTGCCAGCCCTACCTTCTCTTTATCAACGTATTTAGCTCAGACGAGAAGATGTTAAACTATCAACACATCAACAGAGACACTGTGTTCTTTCACTTTGTGTTTTTGACCAGCAGTTAAAACCAGCCCACTTTTGTAGTTTCACTCAAAGCTTCAAGCAAGAGTTGGGTGTCATGAGGGGGTTGTGACTTGTAGCCATCAAATTTATAAGTAGGCTCATTAAATCTGCTTACTGACCCCCCCTCCCACCCAAGAAACATAATCACTGCAGTGCAATATGCTGGACCGGAGCACTTTAAAGCGTGGCTAAATGTAACAGCTGTGCCAAAATAATTAATGGTTGGTAGTATGGAGTCACAACTTCTTTGGCTTGCTACTTGCGTACATGGCAAGATAGAGAATTTCTTTTGCATAAAACACTTAATGGTATATGGCAAGTCTGCTTAAGATAAAAGGACCAGGGCATGATGAGAAGCAGAATCATAATCAAAAATGATACCCAGCTCTGCTCAAGCGTTTCCCACATATACAGTCATCAAACCTGCCTCTTCTTGCCTGAGTCACTGTAACATCATCAACCGCTGTGTTTAAATAACAAAGTAGCGCAGTGTGATGATTCTCACAACAACTGGTTTACAATAGCATTCAATCTGTTTGGGTCAACCTTCAATGATGCTTTTTTATTGTTGTTTAAGTTCTTATAATAAGTATAATTATTACTTTATTGAATTGAGACATTTTAGCTTTTATCAGATCTCCCCACATTATTCAATCCAAATCGATGGGGCACTTTACCATATCAATTATTCCCTCTCGCATTTTTATTTTTTTTGTTCTTACTCTACCTACCAGATTATTGTGTGTCCAACTCAGACACACTAATATATTACATATTGCAATGCATCTACTCTACTGTAAGAATATTACACTTTGTTTTTCTTTCTTCAATCTTCTCTTCTTAAACTTGTCTTTGATTTAACTAAACATTGTTTCTCTCATGCTTGTTTTTTTTCTGTCAGGTATGTAGATTGTGTGACTACAGGGTTTTTTTTTATTGTGCAATTATTTCATTAAGCTAAAGCTTATATAGTCAGCAACAAAGCTAGCCTTATTCACCAATCGGATAGCTTGTACAAAAGGTCTGACCTGCACACACTGAAAGAGTTCATGTGATTACAATATTGTGAGCTTACACACACAAACACACACACACTTTACGCATATAGACAACCATATAAAAACAGTGGTGTGCACAAATATCTAAGGAGCTGGTATGAGGATGAAAAAGGGGCACCTCTCCTGCAAGTTTAATTTTAAGGTTTAAAGTGTTGTAGGCTGCTTAACGAGAGATTACATGTACTTTTGCTAGTTTTGCTGACCTTTGTCAAATGCAGACTATGCAATTTTATATTTTTTCCTACCCTTCCAGGCAGACATTGGTTTTCATTTATTTCTGTGTAGTATTAAAATCAATTAGCAGAATTTTGAAACTTGCTTGAGTTGTGTAATGCATCATAGTTGCATAGTTTTTGGGTCAAAGTTACAATATTTGTGTGTGGCAATGCTTGATTTGAAAAGTCTGCACTGCATTTCCTGATTGATTTGATTTCATTAATAATTCTAAATACTTTAACACTGTAGGCCCGTGACAAAGATTTTTTTTCGTTATCAATTAATATGCCTTGGATTGTCTATAAAAATTTACAAAAATAGTGAAAAATTATTATTGAGAGGCAGCAAGTTCAGATGTCTTGTTTTATCTGACAATCAGTCCTAAGCACATTATACTGTCCTGTACACTGTCTAAAGTTCTAAGATATTCAGGAATCCTATATGGCAAAGAAACAAATATGATGATAGCAGAGCATCTACGTTTACATGTTCAAAGCTTCATATTTGAAATCAAGCTATAAATTATTTGAGACATCTTGCGTAACTATATTCTAAACTATGATGCAACTTTGAGCATTGTCATTCATGTCCATGTAGTACAAAATGTATAGAAACTAATGTCTGCCTGGAATGGAAGAAAACAATTCTAAACCGCAGCAACATGGTTTGCAGAATGGTTCACTGTATTGTAAAGTATGAGTTAGATTTATAGTAAATGGGCTGAACTTGCAAAGTCACTGAAATGCCCCTCTAAGCTAAAAAGGGGGGGATATTTGGGATGTATAATGGGCATTTGAATGGGCTAATCAGAAGTGCAATAGGGGGGGATCGTAAGTCACTTTGGCTGATCAGAGTTCCACTTAGTAGAGATTGAGTTGGTATTTGGGCTAATCAGAGAATGGGGTTACATGAGCAGCTCTAGCAGCCTCTATAGCCCCACTGGTGTGATATTAGGGCAAAGATTAATCCACTTTTCTGGAGCAGGAAGGGCAATGGAGGTCGCTCCCCACACCCACTTTGCACACCACTGCACAAACCAGACAGTGTAACGCTAGATGACAGAAGCAAATGCAGAATCACGTACTCATTCAGACTATACATATGTACATAGCAGCGGCAGCAGCAGCCTGTGAAGTGACTTGAATGTGGAGTGTATGTATGTATTCTTTAGGATTAGGACAAGGCCAGTTTTTTTCTTTATAATTAACGACATGCAGTAGCTGCCAATATCAGAGCGCTTTGATACAGAATATTATTAGTCGTCCTAATACACAGTGGACTAAGATTAAGGTCAGGATTTTTAATTTCAAACTAGAAACTAATTTTCACCCCAGTCATGTCAGTAATATCATCAACAGTATGCCTTCAGTGAAAACACGTTCTCACAATATTTCCTAATCTAATTAGTTTTTTTTCCAGGTAATTGTCTTTGTGTGACCACTTTTTGAATATCAGTTATAGAGCTTTGTACACATATACGTTATGTATTTAAAAAGACAAAACTAATGTTGAAGATAGTGTTTTTAGTGTTTGTGTTCTGGTACTTTGTCCTTATCTACCCCTGTAGATGCAGATCGATCAGATCCCCACACAGTGCTGTTTCCGTGTTGTGGTATTTTTTTTTCCCTTTATTGTTTTATCCTTAAATACCCTTAATATCTTATCCCTAAAAATATCTATTGAATCTGTCGACTGGACAGTACTGTTGTTGTTCTTGCTTTAAGACAAAAAAATAACAGGAAAAGAGTTCAGATTAAAGATGAAAATCAGTTTTCTAAGTTTCACTTTTCAGATATGTAGCATTTTGAACATTGTTAAGAAGGTGAAGTTGCCACATAATCACATAGTTTTCCAGTTGCATATATAAAAGCAAAGGTGCTTCATTGACCATGTATGCGTCATTTTTAGAACTTTTATTACATCTCTTTGATCCACTAATACTATATTTTGATGTTCTCTGCTGTATGTCATGCTGAAAGTTTATTTTAAATCTATATAACGTGCCTTATCATGACTTCATTGTTGTCTCAACGCCTACTGACTTTGCCCTTCAAGTGCACAGTTTGTTCCCTTCAACCTGTAACATAAATAACTCTGGGGGTGATTTTTAATTAAATCCTAACATGATATTGTATCCCATGTAAAAGTTAAACTATTTGGTTTGCTATTCTGATAGAATAGCAAACCACTTCCCTTTGGTTTGGGTCTGCTTACCTTTTTGTCATGCTTATTGTCCAATAGAAGCTCCCATAATTTTTGTAAGAACTGGAAAAGATCCAAAATTAAGTGATACAACATCACAGTTAGGATGTTTTTCCATAATAACCCCTGAGGTCCTGTTAACAGATCCTCTATAGCCTCATCTGATACATTAATTTAGATCAAGATTCAAGTAGAACCCTACAAGAACTCCATGTAGATCCCCTGGTGATGAAGAGAAAATTTGTTGAACGGTTTTTAAGGTAATAATTTCCTAGCTCATCAAATGACCTGACAGTCTCTTGATGAGGGGGTTTAGGTGAAAAAGATTTGACTGTACAGTAAGAGTTTTCCTGGAAGGGTCACAGGTCAGAGGGGACAGTAGTGTCCGACCAAGTTCATGCTTTGCTTTTGCAGATTGCTTGATACAGATGTTGAGAGTCCATTACTATCACTCGGCAAACTAAATTTTCCTGACTTTTATTTGGATATATAGCTTTTTATTTGAATAAACATGCTGCACAGTGTGCTTTTAAGATGCAAATGATGTGAGTGGTGCTTAAAAGTGTTAGATTAAGATTACAAGCTGAATATTGGGAATTTGAAACAAAACAAACAGATACCTCCTCCAGCAGTTTGGTCATCTGTGACTTGACCGTGTAGATAATACAGTTTGAAATGAAAGCTATTCAATTTCTCATGAATGCCTCGTGTATAGGAGAGACACCAATAAAATGAAATTCATAATTTTACGAACCGCCCCATATTTATGGTTTTTGCCATTATTTCTACTAGCTACTATCACATTTTGGACCACCTCCATTGCAGAGACATAGGAATGAAGTAAAATATCATGATTTAGAAGCTTAGATTACAACCAAATCTGCAGTTTAACTATATTACAGTATCTGAACTACTTTTTTGGATGGAAAAACGTGATCTTAAAAGGAGGCCTATTATACTGCTTTTCCAGTCCAAGTTCATAAATTAAATTTTTGTGAAGATTAAATCCAGGTTGTAAAAAAAAAAAAACAGCCACCTGGGCCACAAGATGTTTAATAGGACTGGAGAGGAGCATTACCCTGAGAGGGGATGTAGGCAGAGAAACAGTTTGAACAATTATGAAGATATGAAAATAACTGATGTCGAGCTGAGAGACACATCTTGCTCAGCCTGCCCACTGACGCATATCTCTCAACTCCTCCACTCGACAGATTACTCATCTGTTTCTACTCTCACTCCCCTCTTGCGCTTTAATTTTTTGGAAATTCAAACAAAATTTGGTTTTCTCTCCTAATGTTACTTTAGACAAGAGGGCAATTTTTTCATTACTCAAATTAAAAGTTCTTCTTATTTCAAGGTGAAAAGCCTGCAAATTGAGCTATTCCTATTTGTAAGATAATGTATAGTATTTAAAAAAACTTGTTATGTTTTAAATTCGGATTTCTGATTATAGAAATCAAAGTTTGTTAGATTAGGTTTCCAGAAAAGCACCTTAAGCATGTTTTTAAATATTGTCAGATTTACAGTCAAATATAAAACTATTCTTTAACAGTCCCAGTTGTATGTTAATCTCATGGGACCAAAGAGGTTTTAGGATTATATTACATGTTCTGAAACATGCAAATGGACTTTTTAGCAACTGATGAGATTTGAACCAAATTGTGTTAATGTATGTGGATAGAGTTGGCCAGATGGAAGTTGATTTTAAAAATACAAATCTAGGCAGAAGGGAAGTCCTGCACCCCATTTTAAGCTAGCTTCTGCTCCACTAGCCAAGGCAAGACAATTTAAAATAAAAAGTTTTTAGAAATATAAAATGTATACACCTAGTCATTTAACCAAGATAAAACAACAATTATTTTGTAGCATTTAAAAACTACACCTCTGAGTCCTTAAAGTATCTTAGAGGTATCATATCCTAACATTGTTTTATCTTTGCTAAAATAAAATGTGAAAATATCACTGCTTAAGTGTTATAGTAGATATTAGATTACCTTAGAATATGGATAGAAAACCCCAGAAACTAGACAGAAGAGAGAAAACTCAGAGAATCCATTAAAACGCAAATGCTAGTAGCACAGATGCTAACCTAAAAACGGGTGGGGCTTCAGCTCTCTATTTAAAGCCTAGAAGGCTTATCACCAGTCGTAGTGCTCAACATACTGTGCTGCTTGAAGGGTTTCCCCCAAAACAAAAAAGTGTCAGGAGTCAGTCGACTCCTTCATTGCACTTCCTCTTTAAAAAAACAATATAGCATTTTGTCTTGTGTCTCGTGTAACAGGGTTTTTGTTTTTCCTTATGGGATCCATGTTCAGCTATTTGTATTCTGTTTTGTCAATGTCATACAGTAATGTTATATTAGCTAGTTCTGTATTTTTTTTAAATAAGCTAAAAATATTGAACTTATTATTATCATATATTGTTATTACTATATGGGGAACTCAACCCAATAAGAAGTTTGTGTTTCTGCACTGATATCTTATTATTAAAGCATACTGATCTTATCCTCCCTCACTGATGTCATGCATGCTTTATTGATGTTATACTTTATTGTATTTTCTGATTGAAATATCAGCAGTTCATACTCAGATTTTCCCCATTACAAGCAAGATGTCTGTATTTCACTCAGAAAAATAAACTTGTAGGCTATTAATGGTAACATTAACTAATCACATAAATATGATGTTGTTCTGTAAAACATATAAAAATCATTAAAAATCCCAGCGAGTTATTTGGAGAACTTCGGTAATTTCAGCCAAACATGCTGGGATTATCAATCTTTGACTTCAGTTTATTTTTATAAAAAGCAGTGGCTTATTTCTATTTTTCTGGAAATATAATTACAGAAAACCGAGATAACTGAAAACTGTTACAGACTCCAAACCTGAGGATAAGTCTGTTGAACTTTTGTAATAAAATTAACAAAATAATAAATTTTGAATTTACAGGTAAGGCAAATCCTTTGTTTTTGTTGTTTTGGGTTTAAGATCAAAAGATGAGTATGAGAAAAGAGTTCAGAATTTCAGCTCTCATTTCCTGATATTCACATCTAGATGTGTTAAACAACTTAGGTAATATCACCATTTGTATTAGACTACAGCATTCTTAGGTGAGCAAAGGTAATGGAAATAAAATTTAATATTTGGTGGCATAACCCTCTCTTGCAACAAGTGCCTCAAGCCTGCGACCCATCGACATCACCAAACTGTTGCATTCTTCATTTGTGATGCTATTCCAGGCTTTTACCGCAGCTTCTTTCAGTTCTTGTTTGTTTCGGGTGTTTCTCCCTTCAGTCTCCTCTGAAGGAGGTGAAATGCAGCTCTACTGGGTTAAGGTCAGCTGATTGACTTGGCCAGTCTAAAACCTTCCACTTCTTTCCCCTGATGAAGTCCTTTGTTTTGTTGTGTGCTTTGGCTGATTGTCCTGCTGCATGATAAGCTTCCTCCCCGTTAGTTTCAATGCATTTCTCTGTAAATTGGCAGACAAAATGTTTCTGTCCACTTCTGAATTCATTCTGCTGCGACCATCATCAGTTACATCATCAATAAATATTAATGAGCCTGTTCCAGAAGCAGCCATGCACGCCCAGGCCCTGACATTACCTCCAGCATTCTTCACAGAGGAGCTCGTATTTGGCCTTTCCTATACTTTGCTAGAGATTAATCTTGGTCTCATCAGTCCATAACTTTTGCAGCTCATCTCTGTACTTCTTAGCAAATTTCACTCTGGCCTTCCGATTCTTCCTGCTGATGAGTGGTTTGCATCTTGTGGTGTGGCCTCTATATTTCTGCTCTCTGAGTCTCCTTCCAACAGTGGATTGTGATACCTTCACCCTGCACTGTGGAGGTTGTTGCTGATGTCACTTACTGATGTTTTGGGGGT
>NC_060161.1:2681788-2718724 GCF_021292245.1 Micropterus dolomieu
AGGCTCATTGTTCAGCAAATGCTTATGTTCCCTGTATCCAACCATCTTTTTATCACCTTAGTTAGAGAATAAATTCACTGTAATATAATCAAGAGCTGTGTGTGTTGCCTATTTCTAGTTCCTGCCAAGAGAATTGACCCTTTAGGTATGAGACTGACTGACTGATTTAAGATAATTGAGCGATTATTAACTAACTGATCACTAGTAATAATTGTATAATTATTAAAACTACCTAGAGGTCCGGAGCTTTGAGCTTTGATTGTCAAGCTAGTTGTAACATGAACTTTGATTTGATTTATAGCATTTAACTTTAATCCCAAGTGAGAGTTAATTTCATTTTTCCTATTTTTGCTTTCATCCTAAATTTGAATTTTCAGTTTGGTTATTTAAGTCTGACTTGATAGTCAGCTTTCCCCAACCTGACATTCCTTTTTCTCAACTAGTAAACACACTAGCTGAAACTCTGTTTAACTGACTGGCTCAGGTTTGCTGTACCAGCTAACACCTGTAGTCCACTTCTGATTTTGTTAAAGCAAATTGTATAACTGAGTCCATAGATTTGATTTTTATCCTTCTGTTCTTCAGATTCCAACCTTCCAAATTAACTTAACGGAACATCAACAGCTCCAGGAAGCTATAGAAGCAACACCCATTTATTTTTGTATTTTTATGCATATCCTCTGAGTTGATACACTTGTTTGTTGTCTGATTTGGACTCACACCAAAGTCCTTAACCAAACCGCTTGAGTACCTGCCTGTGAACATGGCAGACTCATGCTTAGTGGCAGCCAGTGGGGGCGACCCACTGGAACACTTTGACTCCATCTTGGCCCACATGACTGAGACCTTGATACCTGGCTACTCAAGCCAACTACAAGGCACCGATGCGGTGAACCTTGAAACAATTTTTGCAGAACTGGTAACAACCGCTCTAGCCACTTCCTCAAAGGACAAAGCCTTGTCCCAGATGCTAGGAAAACTAGCTATTGTAATGTCTGCCCAGTCTAAGCACACGCACCAGCTTGAACAGCAGCTGGAAAGCACCAGGCAGTCGCTAAGTGAAGCGGAAGAACGCATCACTGACCTACAGGCTCCTTGCCACCTCCCACAGGAGGGTGGAGTCGATGAGGAGAAAATTGAGCTGCAGGAAAAGACCAATCAGCTTGAACACTCACTCTTTCAGCAAGAACAGGAGTTACAGTGGACTAAAAATTAATTTAAAGACATTGTAACAAACTAGCACTAAAAGTAGACCTAGAATAGAAACAAGATGCATTTTTTATGTATATAATATATATTTTTTTGTATATGTTCCTGCATGGATTACAACCTTATCAGGGTTTACAAAATAACAACAGATACTGATACTGATATCAAGTCCCTTTTTTATTACTTTAATCCAATTAATCTTATTTCCATCCTGTATAGACACCTTATTTTGAATGTTGTCACGTGTATCCTCGCGCTAAATTCATCAAGTTCGACCCAAAATTCATCAAGTTCGAACCCAGATGGAGTGGATGTGCTAGGAGACAATTCAGCAGAATAGTGTCTGCAAACAGCGTCTTTCTCAGACACTTTAAAATGCTTCCACACTGCTGACATGTCAACGTAATTGTTCGGTAAAATGTGTTCAGTCTTTCCGAACACCGAGGCCGATTAATTTCAGTGGCTGCATCCCTACTTCAAAGAGAAGAATTCCCATCATCATTTTCAGCTCTCCTCCTGATGCCAAAAATAAATAAATAATATTTTTTCCATATTCCCTGTCTGGTTTCTCTGCGCTGTTCTTTTCTTGCTGTGAAAACAAACATATATCTGAGATTTCTTCTGGCTTTCCTCCTTTTAGAAATGTATCACTCACTCCAAGCAATTCACACACCTGGGGAACGTCACTGAAACAACAAAGTAAGCAGTAAACAGTTTTTTATTTTGTTAACAGTAACGTACAAACTCTAAACACTCAAAAAATGTCATAAAGGGACAGAAATGTGATACCAGAGCCCAAAGAGTTGTTATCAGAAAACAACAAGTTCATGTATTTTCTTTCTATTTGTGTATTTCATTATACTGTAAACCTGATTAGTCAAATCCTGATTTTTGTGTGTGCTCCAGGTTTGAGAAGATGGCGGAGAGTTGTAAGAAAAGTCTGGAGGTCCTGAAGCTGGCTCAGTCCAGAGGTCTTCCTCCCCCTAAACATCACTTTGAGGAGAGATCATTTCACACTGTCAGGTGGGCACATGTTTCTTACATTATACTGCAAAAGTGCACAGTTAGCTAAACTCTTTAATCTTTCTGCTTCATCAACATTGGAAAGAATCCCTACAAGTGACTCCCAGGGACACCCTTCGTTTTTGTTGACATCCTTCATAATGTTGTTAGACATCTCGTATAACAGTATGAGCCTTTCGGTGGAAAAAAAAAGCACTTTTTATGGACGTCATTTTGAGGAAATGCGTTGCAGGCACTGCAGCCAGTTTTCGGATGCCAGCTGAGGACATCTACTGCACTGATTCCAACATTTTTTGAACCTACTAGTCATTTAGACACCTAAATATGTGAAATAGGGCCGGGTTTAATAACACCAAAATTACATTTTAAAGCACCTTGAGACAAATTGTGGTTTGTGAGATATATATATAGATATATATAGATAGATAGATAGATATATCTTGTCTCACTGGTAACTTTAACAACGCGGCACCCTGTGTTGTTTTACGGCAGATCAGTCTGAAACCCTGCTGAGAAACAGAGTTGGATCAATAGTTTCATTAATACCTCTCTGACAGTGTAAATCAGAACTGACCATGGCTAAGCTGTTGTATTGGATTGCATCAGATTTTGCAGGTCTACCTAATTATTAATACTTATTACTTTTTTCTTTCCCTACCTTTCAGGATATTTCCAGAGCTGAGCAGCACTGACATGGTTGTTACTATTGTCAAAGGGATGAATCTTCCAGCTCCTAGTGGTAAAAACAAAAATCTTCACCCATCAGTCCTTTTATACAGTACAGTAGGTCTGTTAGTACTAGAACAATGGTTCTGAAAACACTGAAAAGTCACGTTTTATACTAAATTCAAGTTTGTTGTGGTTCAGGGGAAAAATTAAACCTTAAATCTTATGTCTTAAACAGACCTAGCTTCAGGTCATTAAGGCCATAATGAATTCAGTCAAATATTTAAGGTCTGGTTTGAAAAGAAAAAGCACACACTGGTTGATGCTTTGTGATAAACTTTCTCGCAGGAATCCAAACAAATGACCTAGATGCCTTCGTCAAGTTTGACTTCCCCTACCCCAGCACGGTAAGAGATTCACTCTACCAGCTCTTCACAGCCACCGCAGGCTGCTGAGACGATTCATACAGGTGACTTTACTCCTTTAAAAGTGTGTCTGTTTTGTTGCCACCAGGAGCAGCCGCAGAAACACAAAACAGTGGTCATCAAGAACACTAACTCCCCAGGTGAGACATGTACATTGTCATGTGTTTGCATCATTTTATTGGCATTTGTGGATATTTTATTTTCATTTGTCTAAACAATCAAGACACAAAACTCTTCATAAGTGATGTCAATCCACTGAAGAGTAACTTTGATATCTTTAACCTGGACCTTTTTCAACCTAATTTTCACATGTTTTTGGGTCTATGTATGTAATTAGGACAAGATTCTTTGAAATTGGTCCAGTCTTGAGTGAGCGCGTAGCAGTCAGTAGAAACAGCTGCAGCGTAATCCTTGAAGGCAATTGCTCTAACGTTAAAATTCATCCGCTAAAGCGTTTATTTTTTTTGCTATTGACAGGCTCAGATTGTTATTACTAGTGTCTGACAATGTTGTGGAAAGATCCCTACAGAGGTAGACCTAAGATCATTTTTGTTTAACCAGAAACAGTTGCTATATCTCTCTCGAGATCAAAGCTCCCAGACTCTCTGGTCTACTGCTTCCTCAAACTGATACTTTGTGTTATTTTGTGACTTTGGTGTTTTAACCCTTTTAAAGCTCTAAAGTCACACAATAAATAACACAAACAAACAAACTGACCGGGGCAGCAGTAGAGCAACCTGTGTTCTGCGAGATAAAAGTACTGTTTGTATCCATGGAGTCTGGTAGCTTTAATATCGAGAGCGATAAAGTGACTGTTTCTGGTTAAACAAAAAGGTCTACCTCTGAAGGGATCTTTTCCACAATGTTGTCAGACACTTATAATAACAATCTGAGCCTGTCAGTGGCAAAAACTACTACTAAGCACTACTTTGCTCTACGTACTTTGACAGGGCGCACCTGCCCGCAAGGATTAAGTTGCAGCCATATTTTGCTACTGCCGGCTGCAGCTACACCAATTATTGTAAATGTTTTTTTTTCCATTTTATATCTTGTTATTTTTGGGATTATTTTCTAAGACACATTTACGTTTAGGAGTGATTTTATTACAAAATAGTCAAGATAAAAATAAATCAATGTGAAGATGTTTTCTGTCTTAAGAATACAGTATATGGAGAATTAGATTTGGTTCACAACAGTCACAATAACAAAAACATTGTAAGAGAAAAGAAGAAAAACAAATTTTGCAAAAGTCAAGAATGCTAAATATGATATAAAAATTTACAAAAAAAAGTAAAATAAAAACAGTTTTTTAGAATGAAAAGAGCTGCTCACTGTTTCAAAACAAAGAAGGTGGAAGTATTGACTAAATGTGGAAATGTTGCAGCTGTGCAAATAAATGAAGGTTAATATGGATGAACCGTTTTTATGGTTTATTTGTGTGAAATACTGTATGTGTAAGGTCTCAGAAGGCAGCTTCTCCATCTGTGCTCTCTTTTCACCAGAATATAACCAGAGTTTCACCCTGTCAATCAACCGGAACCACCGCGGCTTCAGGAGGGTGGTGATGTCTAAAGGCCTCAAACTGGAGCTGCTGCACAAAGGGTGAGTCACAGAAAGCTGCTCACGCCACAGGGCAACATCCTCACTTAGCTAGTAGTTTGGTCATCGACAACAGCAGAAGGACCGGAAACGGTGAATGTGATGGTATTTTTGGAGTGTGTGACTCAAATGTCAGAAGTCAAAGCTTCTTGTGTATGTATGAATCCTTCTCTCTATGCCTATCTATACATATGAGTATGAGACAAGAGTTCAGAATTTCAGCTTTCATTTCCTGGTATTCACATCTAGATGTGTTAAACAATTCAGGACATATCACCGTTTGTATTAGACAGCATTGTTAGGTGAGCAAAAGTAATAGAACAAATAACATTTAATATTTGATGGCGTAGCCCTTCCTTGCTATAACTGCCTCCTGATGAAGTCCTTTGTTTTGTTGGCAGTGTGCTTTGGCTCATTGTAAACTGCTGCATGACAAACTTCCTCCCCATTAGTTTCAATGCATTTCTCCGTAAACTGGCAGACAAGATGTTTCTGTCCACTTCTGAATTCATTCTGCTGCGACCATCATCAGTTCCATCATCAATAAATATTAATGAACCTGTTCCAGAAGCAGCCATGCACGCCCAAGCCATGACATCACCTCCTCCATGTTTCACAGATGAGCTTGTATGCTTCGGATCATAAGCGGTTCCTTTCTTTCTCCACACTTTAGTAGAGATTAATCTTGGTCTCATCAGTCCATAAGATTGTGTTCCTGAACTTTTGCAGCTCATCTCTGTACTTCATTGCAAATTTCACTCTGGCCTTCCGATTCTTCCTGCTGATGAGTGGTTTGCATCTTGTGGTGTGGCCTCTATATTTCTGCTCTCTGAGTCTCCTTCCAACAGTGGATTGTGATACCTTCACCCTGCACTGTGGAGGTTGTTGCTGATGTCACTTACTGATGTTTTGGGGGTTTTCTTCACAGCTCTCACCATATTTCTGTCATCAACTACTGTTGTTTTCCTTGGCCGACCTGTTTGACATCTGTTGCTCAGTACACCAGTAGTTTCTTTCTTTTTCAGGACGTTACAAATTGTTGTGCTTGCTATGCCCAATGTTTGTCCAATGGCTCTGGTCGATTTTCCTTCTTTTCTCAGCTTGACAGTGGCTTGCTTTTCTCCCATAGACAGCTCTCTGGTCTTCATGTTGGTTTATCTTCTTTAACAGGAAATGCAGTCTTTACAGGTTTGAACCGAGGATGAAAACTTAGACTAGTCATGCTGTTTAATGTTTGGATAATGAACCTAAAAGGCAACACCTGGGCAACAACAAACCTAAGTTGTTACCAGGAAATGAGAGCTGAAATTCTGAACTCTTGTCTCATACTCATCTTTTTATCTTAAACCCAAATGTCTTCAGTGAACAACAAAAACAAACGAATTTGCCTTACCGTTCCAAGACTTTTGGAGGGGATGGTATATCCTACAAAGCTATTTGACACTATTCCCAACACAGCATAAAAATTCAACCAAGATCAATATTCAGTAGTAAATAACTGAGGTACTGTGGCCCCCACTAGCTAAAGTAGCATTGCACTCAGTTGTTGCTGTTGGGTAAAAACCTTGCATCTACAATAGTCCAATTTTAGATCTGTTGAAGAGTTGTACAATGTGTGCAAATTCTCTAAAATTCAGTGTTTAAGATGTTAACACATTTGCCATCAAGTTAAAACAAGGCATTTTGGTGATACCAGATTATTTACCTGGCAACAGCTACATCTTAAAACTAACAACAGCTGCTAGTTAAATTACATGAACTACAAAAATACACTTGGCTTCTGTCCATTTCTGGCTATGAGTCAGCTGTCTAGCTGTGTGTGCTGGTACATTTTTCATCCTGTTCTTCATTTATCTAACTTAACATATTACTCTGACATGCGAGGGCGTTTACCACCAAGTTTACACACGCAATTCCCTATGTGCATGTATGTGCAGCATTCAGATAAAAACCATTTAGCCATTTCAAAGATCCTAGTTGAAGAACAACCTGTACTGTGGTTTTGGTCTTTCCAGTTTACACTCTCAATCTCTCCTTCTAGCTTTCTGTGTGTATGTCTATTTTTGTGAGGACCAATTTGAGTTTCAGTTAGAAAACAGTTTAGGAAAGTGAGGGTTCATAAAAGGTATAGGGGTACAAACACGCGTGTTACTGTTTTTCTCTCTCTGAGTTCATTCTAAAACCAACAACTACAGGACAGTCATGAAAAGGAGGGGTGAGTTAAATCACAATCAAGTTATTCAGTTTTACTAACTTACGTAAGTCTTAAGTAGAGCTGGGATATACCGGTCCTTTATTTTAGCATTTGAGCATTTTGTAAGTCCTACTTTTACCTCTGCTACACAAAAGAGGAAAACGTTGCATTAACACCTACATTATCAAGTTACTTGTAGATTCAGTTTTCTCTGCAGTTTTGACTGCTTTTACCAAGACTGTAGCGTAAACGAGTGAATAAGATTAAATAAATATCGTACCATAAAGAGGATCAGGTTTGACTGGTGAGAGATAGAAAATAAAATGATTATTCGTCACCCATGAGAATTATGGGTGAACAAATAGGTACACTGGGTAAATGAACCTTTTTTTATTTTCTATTTTTAAAAATTGGATTTAAATATTTCCCTACGTTGCTTTTACGTTTTCCGTAAAGCACTTCGAATTGCCTTGTTGTTGAAATGTGCTACACAAATAAACTTTTACACGCAAATCATAGAATTAACACGAAGAATTCTGATTTAAATTGGTCAAGTTTAGGTATATGGAGTGGTTAGAGTTGAAATCAAAACACCATCACAGGTTAAGGCCATGATCAAACTTTCTCCCTGGTATCAGAGGTGGCTTGATGGGAACAAGCAGCTGCATGTGTTATGCATCTGTTTGCATTGCAACTACTAGTTTATTATGCAGCTACTTTGGGAAATCTCACACTCTCTTTTGTATCAGGCAAATCATAGACCAGTTTCTGACCCATTAGAAATCTTTGTTTTTTTAAACTTTGTAATAATATTTAAAAATTCAATTTATTTAATTCATTCATTTATTAAATATTAACTTCCAAAATATGTGTGAATGTAATTTAACGGTAAATTTAAAGACCATCTTATTCATTTTCAGACATTTTTATTTGACTTTTTATAATACTGATATAATAAATGTTTATGCGCAAACGTATCAGTATATTAATATATAATTTGCCACTTTTGTTAGACTGGGTCTGATGTTAAAAAGCCATCAAAATGTAAATTATGATTGATCCAGAGCTTTTAAGGTGCTGGTTTTGTTAGACTGTATAAAAATTAGGTTTTAAACTTTTTGGCACCAAACCCTCAAATGGATCTGTTGTGAATCTTCGTCAGAATCAGGGCATCCATGTGAGCAAAGAAAAAGAAAAGCAACGCCAAGAAGTACATTTTTTCTTACTCTATAAATGTTTGCCAGCGATTAAAAAGCTTTTTGATGAGTCTGGCCTCCTTCCCTGTTGCATGGAAAACATGTTTCAAAGCTCCAACTCCACCTTCGTATTGTGCATGATGTTTTTGTTTTGGATTGTGACGCACATCCTCTATTTGACTTGGACAGGCGGACAGGCAGATATATAGGCACAAACAGGCCAAAACTGGCACTTAAAGAAAGACAAAAGACTCTGTGTCTCCTACCTTATGTCTGCTCAACTAGGTACTGCTGGTTTTGGCACTTTCAGCGCACAACTTGAATTGAGGATAACCTACAGAAGCAAACAAAACACAATTCAACAAATCAGGATGATTTGCAAATAAAGAGACAATAGGTATTCCCAATATTCAAGTACAGTAGGCATAGACATCATCGTAATAGGAGACCTATGCTAACGGCCCTGACACTCAAAAAATAACCAGTGCTGAACACAGCAGACTGATCAAACATGTTATAGGTTGCACTTGAAAACACTGCAGAGACCAAAGCTGACAAACTGACTGCCAATGTACGTATATGTTCTGTACTTGCATGAGAAGAAATCAGTGGTCTGTAATCATAATGCTCAGAGTACAAATTGAGAATAATGTCTGTATAAATAAAAGGTTACTATTATAAACTTGTAACATGCAAGTAGCTGAATGTACGGATTCACTAGTCTGAACAGTCAGAGATCTGTCTTGCACCTATTACCTCTGTGTAGATGACACCTTGGAAATAAACAAAGTAAAAAAGATGTTTGAGGATGATGATTTTTTTTGGGGGGGGGGGGACTGAAAACAGTCCGTGCTTGAAGGTGTTAGCTGACGGGTTTTATATCTATGCAGATAAATGATCACCAAACAAACAAGCAAGAATAATTAATAAATAAAGATTCCAACACTGAGAACGATGGAAAATTTTGGAAAATGCTGGCAGGCTGTAATAGTTTATATTTGGGTGCCAGCAGATCCTGACAGGTCCTGCGGTCTGTTTATCAGCCAAATACAAAAAAAAAAAAACAACCTTTTTTGTGGTTCTTCCTTCCTCTGCAGGAAAACAGGAACCTTACTTTATGGGCACACTAAAACAGGCATGTGGGACATTCATTTAGGCGTAAACCAATGTCAATATTATTGTAACTGCACAGAGTCACAAATACATTACAATTTGTGGACAAAACACAATCTACATATACATTCAAAATCCACTCTTAATGATTCACAAATATAAAACACGATAGACAAATAGAAATTAGTAACTTGTACTTGTGTGTTTATATTCTTTTTGTAGATTGTTTCGCATTTACAAGGACATTGATTTACCCCCCATAGATTGAGACAGAAATGTAGGTCAGTTGCACTGACACACACACACACACACACACACACACACACACACACACACACACACACACACATCTTGCATCCCTTTGTTCCAGCTGATTTAGAGTTTTTTTCCTTCAGGTGTGGAGTCAGGAAAACCTATGAGGTAAAATGGGAGGAACCGGCGTCTAAAGCCGACCAGCATCCCCTTATTTTAGGTTTCCTGGGCGAGTCTTTATCCAATTTTTGCTGCAGGGCAATTCATGCTGCACCAAAACCTACTGAAATCCCATAACCTTTCAGCCTCTGTGGCAACAACCGCTGCTAGTGCCTACTTTTATTTAAACAGCTGTTACGAATTTAATGTGTGGATTTCTAAATTGCAAACACTATGAGGCATCATATTCTGTGTAGTCCTGATTAAATTAAATGTGTTACGGAAGACCTTCAGTTCTCTCTGTAAAATATGCATCAACAGTAATTGGATGTGATTAGAAAATAATCTCATCATTTATCATAATATTTCATAGTATGGACATTAGTAGTCAGTTATCCAACATGATGTGAAACCTTCCTGATATTTCACTGGGGTTTATACAGTATATGACAGTATTTGTGTAAAAATAAAAAACAATAAAAGGGACACATGAGCTGCTTGTGATAGAAGTCACTGTATGTATGACATTTCCTTGCCTACAATGCTGTGTGTCTAATATTTAGTTAGCCTACTTAGACAAGTCTTGCTGGATTTAAATACTTGGCCCATAATTAATAGAATTAATTAAGAGGGAATAATCGTCCTTCTTCCATAGATTCTGGCTATCCAGCCAGATGACACTTGTTGCCAGTGTCATTAGAACTAGTATTATTAGAACAGGCGCCTATTCAGTCCATTAAGAACTGCTCGCCTGGCCCATATGCCAAAGAAAAGGGTTTACTTTGGGGCCCACCCAACATGAGCAACAGGGTTTCTCTCGCTGGCCCTGGCCGTGAGTTTCCGGTCTGCCCATAGACTTTTCATTGTAACAACGTCGTGGATTTTAAAATCCCTTTCCTTCTACTTTAGGAAAGTTAAATATAAAACTTCCATGGATCAAAAATTCATGATATAAAGAGTCATAATTGACATTGTTTGCAGTTTGAGGTGTTCCATCAACAGTTTCATAGATCTCTCTTTTCTTATAGCGGCATTTAGGGGCAGTCCTACAGCATAAAACCTCGAATACACTGCAATGCGGACGCATACACAGACAGCTGTGGCCACTATGGACGCGGACTACTTCTAGTTCTACTACTTTCTGGAGTCAGCTTGGCGGACTGGTTCCACACATATAAAACTTGCTTTACAGTGGCATTTCAGACTGTGCTTCCAAATTTGGGGAAGGCCTTTTCTTATTTCAACATGACAATGCTGTGTATGGTAACTATACTATGGTGAAGTTTATGGAAAGATCATGGTTATAAGCTTCTTTGAGCCTGAAATAGGCCCATTTAACGCCTGCTGTGTAATTACTGAGAAATACCATCCAGCCAGCTGAGAAGCAGAAACAGAAAAAAGCATCTCTTGTGTGTCACGCTGTGAGCTGACCCAGTCATTTCTCTGTCAAAACCTCTGCTTCTCTGTCCACTCATATCTATCTGTCCTTTGGGACCTTAGAATGTCCCAGGACAGTTGTCCAATAAGCTGATCCAGGGCCAGTTTGTTTATGTTCTGTTCCAATCCCAGGACACTGAGCTGCTCTAACTGGGACTGACCCCCCAATGTAGCTCAAATCTCACTGTAAACAAACATCCAGTTTCCCATGTTAGAATCAGACTACTTGTGTTTGGATTTTAACATATGAAAGTACAGTCTTAGTATACAGTATATGTGGCGGGGCTTTGGTTCAGGAGGGAGAGCGGGTTGTCCGTTTATCGAACGATTGGTGGTTCAATCCCCAGCTCCTCCAGGCTGCATGTTGAAGTGCAGGGACGTGCACAGACATTTTGGTGGGCAGGGGCTCAAGTGAAATAAAAGGGCATTTTTTTAACTAACACAACTCTGACTTCCTTCCAAATTATTTTAATTCCCTCACACATTTTTTTTGTAATATTCAACATGTCAATTTTGAGGTTTTTGTATTGGTTTTGCTTCCATGTCTTCTTTTACTTTAAGAATACACCTTTAGATAGTGTTTATTTTAAGCCTACTGGCCTCCTTCTGTTTGCATCTGTAAATTTCTTCTAAATTAATCAGAACAAGCTAATCTGCATATTTAAACAGGAGAAAATACGTAAGTTCTGTGGTCATATGCTTTAGTTATTTTCTTTATTCAATTCACCTGCAGTGACTTGGCAAATGTGTGCAAATTGGCGCATTTAAATTAGTTATCGCCTAATGACCATATCGATGTGGCGATTGTGATGACGTTATTGGACTCAAATGCTAGGCCCTACTGTATTCACCTGTAGTGCCTAAATTAAGTACAGGACATTAGCCTGTATGGCCATGAAATAGCCTATTGCCTTGGCTGAACTTCAGGTACCTTATTCCATTTGCTCAGCTCATGAGTCATGCGTTAGCAAGACATAGGCCTATATCTGCCTTTTGGCTAATTAGCGGCAAACTCGAGGCACTGGTAGTTTAGTACTTTGTTCATTACCGCTCACCTCCACACAAGCCACGAAAAACACTGCTGGGACCTGATAGCCTATTTAGATTTTTTATTCAATAAATATATTTGTTTGACAAGGAATCTGTGCGCAAACAGGAATAAGTATACTGTATATTCATTTATTTTTAAAAAAAAAAAGCACCCCAGGAATTAAGGGCACTTTCTCTTGAGGAAGAAAAGGGGGCAGGTGCTGAAGCCCCGTTTTATGTCTATGTGTGCACCTGCCTGTCGAAGTGTCCTTGGGCAAGATAGTGAACCCCGAATTGCCCCTGGTGGTTGTTCTACCAGAGTATGAATGTGTGTGAATGGTGAATGCGATGTACAAAGTCACTGGCTGATGGTACCAGTCACAATTGGCTTGTTTTGAAATATTTCTCCTAAAGAAGCTAAAAGTGGACGAACACTTTTCCGACCATCTATCTATCCAGCTTTGGTACAGAGGAAAATATTAACAATCCCCAGAGGAGGAACACTAATGATTCCGTTGACCCTTGATCACTAGCACCACATTTGCCCAAACTTTCGAATGGCACACAAGAACACAATCAAAACACAATAAACGCTGACAAATTACAGAGCTACATGCCACCATGTCCTCTTCACACAAAGAGACCCTTTCTAAGAGTCTGATTTTGTCTATAGTGAGAGTAGAATAAATATTAAAACACCTCTCAGTATAATACAATTCAGGAACACCGTAAACTACAGCCTCCAAATTGACCATGAAGAACTTTCTGCCTGACCTATGATGAAATAAAACTATTACATTTGATAACCACCAATGGACAACAGTGTTGATAAACTGTAGCTCGGAATAGAAAAGCACGTTGTCTGTGAACATGCGTATATATGCGCGTGCACGAAATTAAACTCGAGCATTCCAGCAGCGACCTCTGTAAGGACCAGTCCAGACATTGTATGAGCCTGATGGCACACCTCACCTCACAATACAGATCTAGTGTCTTAGTCAAGGTTTAGTTACACTCTGGATATATGTGTAGCCCGTGGAATTAGGTGCCACACAGGACACAATTACTTCAGGGGTTCTTGTAGCTCCAGGTTTATTTCTGACCACATGTCATGTCACAGAGTGGTATGCTACTGAGTGTTTAACGTAACCAGCTCAAATGCTGAATTTTGTAAAAGTCTCTAAACAGCCAAAAATTTTAGGAGAAAGGACAGGCAAAATAAAATAAAATACAGAAAAATACAGTAAAAATATGTTAGAAAATACAGCAGTGGGCTATGAACTTCACCAAGTTCCACCAAACCCACGTGGAACTTCCCGGAGATCGCACAACTCAACACACTTTCAACGTCAACTACCATGAAATTTAGTACACAATGGTCGACGATTGACGCCCAAAATCCCGGCACACAATTCCAGTAGTGCTATTCTACACAATGAAGTCTCCGCAGCGATCCCTCGTACGTCCTTCGCACGTTAAACAGGAAGAAAGACCATGATGCACTTGGCGGAACAACAACAATACTACTCAGTGCTGCCACCTTGTGACCAAAGTCTGCCATCACATGTAAGGCTGTGGAAATCCACTTACAATCTACTTCACACTTATGTTAAATTGAACAATGTTGACACACGTATTTACATTACACAACTTTAAGAACTATTTTAAAGCAAAGTGAGAAAATCGCCTATGACGAGATTTACCACCCGGCTACCTATGTAAGAGGGAAAACAACGGATTGACACTGAATGTTCAAATGATGACTAGCAAGGCAGACAGACCAATATGGATGCACATATCTCAGTAAATAACCATCAAGTATTCAGATGAGTCATAGTATAGATAGAATTTTACATTTCAAAATGTATTAAAAGGAACTGTGTGGGAGCCAGTGGCCTGATGGAGCAGATAACATTAATATCTTGCAAGTGTTGTTATCTATAATTTACAGGGGCTATGCCTGAGTTTGTCATTAAGTGCTGGATCATCAGCCAGTTGATCCACATACAGCCAGTACTAGGACGGACCCAGTAAAGACATTTCTTTAGCAAGACCCAGGTGAAACACAGGCAGCCTCAGCCAGTACGAGCACGGCCAGAGACGTACAGCAAGCATCAGATACAGCTCAGACCCTAAAGCTGATGATGCACGGAGCAACTTTTAGAGCAATGGTGCTGGGCAATGTTGCCGTCAATGGTAATGAGTAAAGATTACTACCGTAATCCCCTTCCCCCATCACTCCGCCACCCTCCCTGCACCACCGCTATCCGTTCAAAACATAGTCGGACTTTCCACCAGCAAGACTGCCCAGCAACATTGCTCAAAAAGTTGCCCCACGTGTATCATCAGCTTAATGGAAGAGTTTCTGCTCCACCAAATGGCCCAGCATATTGGCTCCCACTTTTAACAGCCTTATGATTTTTTTTTTACCCTAAAGACAAGTGTATAAGAGGTTTCCATTCAGGCTTAGAGACAGACATTTTAAAGACAGGAGGATTGTAGTGAGAGCACTGCGGTGTCAGGTGTGACTGTGCAGAAACAGTAATGTAGTAACAGTATATGACTCATGAGTCAGGTAGGAGGGCCCCATTGCAGAATTTTGCTCAGGACCGGCTCTGGGTCAGTACCCCATTGTGGTCCAGAGAAGGAAAAGTTGTGAACTGGCGATAAGGTCAGCAGGTGGTCATAATGTTATGGCTGTGTACATGTCAACATCTCTGTGCATCAGAAAAGAGAACAGTGTTATGGATAAACATAGGTTGTGCAACTTCCAAATCTCAACAACGCGTTGTGTGACCTTGCATTTCAAAAAAGCTGACTGGTTGGTTCCAACTGCCTTTCTAGAGATGGATTAGAGACACTGTAAATTAAATGTGGAATGTTTGAACCTGTCCAAGTAAATAAAAAAACTTGACATGCAAATGTCAAAAAATATCCGTGGACATTTTCACATTTGCAGACATAAGAAATGAGTTCCTTTACTTCTGACAAAACCTCTGATTAGTTTGGCTGTTTCTCCGTCTGGGGAGACAGCTGTTCACAAGAACAAAACCACATCTGTATGAATCAGTCAACAAAATTGTGATGTGGGCTAAACTGGAACCAGACTACTTTGGCCCTTCTATAATAGGGTAACACAATGGATATCTTACGTCATGTTGTCAGTATTGACAAACTGTTTGCCCTGTGTCTTTTATCAGTCTTTGTTTCTGTGGGAATTCATCCAGAAATACAATTCTTGGGCAAATCAAACCGAATTGTGTTTTCAGCAATTGTTCTGATCTGGTCAGCACGAAGACAAAGAGCTCGTGCAATAATTATTCTATCCCCCTCAGTGTTGACTCTTTAGAGCCCAGTTGGGCTTGATAAGGAAAAGAGCCAAAAATAAGCCTTTGATGGGATGGGGTGGAGAGAGGGTCAGTGATTATTCACTATTAATAAATAGAAAAACACTACATATAGAGAGGACAGGCATCCTTCACAGATGGCAAATAAACAAATTCTTTCCAATAATGAAATTACTGGCCAAGATACACAGAGATGGAGGAAAAAAGTAATATGTTCCTCCGTTACGTATGTGGAACAGAAATGGTCCCAGTTGTGGTTTACAGACCATAATGATGAGGTCCTAATTTATTGATACATATGTTACATACTCATATTCATGTAACTTTTTTATTGTTGTCATTAAAAGTTCTACATAGTGCTTGTGCCCTGCATAGGGAGACATAGGAATTCATTTGCCTGTCCTCGCATTTCCACTTTCTTTTTATTGCATTGTTTTTAAATTCCTAATGTAGCATTTAGTTGCTGTTTTTATGCCACATTTTTATTATTTAAGTGTTCAGACCTCACAAACCAGATATATTTACACTTCTTTTCTCCCATCGATATTCACCAACTAATTTCTTATGATTTCTTCATGTAAGCAGTGTTTCCCATACATTGTTTATTCGTGTGTTTTAATTAAGCAATTGTAAAATTGCCCCTGAATATTCAAATCCCAAAATTGAAAATCAAATACCTGCCCAACGAACAAATATTTGTACCAAGAATGAGGACTGTCTTACTATGGCCCATCGTCCTGGAATGAACTCCAGACTAAGCCTAAGATTGGTGCGCCAATTTCATTAGCTGCTTAAAAAAAAAAAAAGAATAATCAGTCATTCTGACGGACATATGCACTTGTTTTTAAATTAACGGTAGGTAGATCTCTACATTTAGTCTTTTTTCTACATTTTCTTTGTTTTACATATTTAAACTCACTGCATATTTTGTCTATGTAAATATCTTGTAATCTTTGTATACATTTTTATTGTATTTTAATTTCTGTAATGTATTGTTTTTCCAACTCATGGTTGAAAAATTGTGTTTTACTTGTGCTATACAGGACTCCCTTGTAAAAGAGACTGTCTTAATGGGACATTTCCTGTTTAAATAAAGGTTTATATAAATATTTGAATATTCAGGTCCAGCCCTCTTATCTTTGATCAGGATATGTCCTTTAACTCCCACATAAACAAATTTCATTGACTGCCTATTTTCATCTACAGAATATTGCAAAAATCATGCCAAAAAACTAGTCCAGGCATTTGTTACTTCTAGGCTGGATTATTGCAATTCTTCATTATCGACCGAATAAGTCCCTTAAAAGACTCCCTGATGAAGAAATATAGTGAGCCAGGTGAAGTTATGACGAAGAAGTTTCGGGGAAACAAAGACTTAACATAGCATGGTTTATTGAGCTCGGCCAAGGAGATATAGTGCCAGCATATAACATGTGAACACATCAAATGCCAACACCAAATCTGAAGGAGAAAATATTTTAGTTCCTGTAGGTTTCTCTCATAGGTCTTCTTTAACTGGCCTAAACCTAGAACAAATCATCTATCTGATGTTTAGACTTCAATGCTACATCATATTGGAGTCTATTTCTAGCCATGAGTTGTACTCTAATCTGAAGTTCTTGTAAAGACTCAACCTTGCCAGACTCCCAGAGAACACTTGCTAGCCTGATGCCTGAGCTGCTGTCACTCCCTTATCAATCAAACTGTTGTCTACCTACCAAGGACAGTTACATGAGTGAAATAACTAGAGCTGCAAGGTCAGTGAACACTTGTAGGGTCAGCTAATGACCCCAAGCTAGATCTGTCATACCCTCCCTGTTATATCAATTAAGCCCCCTAAGATTATTCTTTAACACTCCCCAGAAGAGCCAGAAAGTTGCTGCACAAGTACAGACAAGAACAACAAAACTAGATCATATTTCTCCGGTATTAGCTTCTCCCTGTAAAATCCAGAAATAAAAGTCCTTCTGCTCACCTACAAAAACCTTAATGGTCAGGCCCCATCATATCTTAAAGAGCTCATAGTACCTTATTACACCACTAGAGAACTGTGCTCCTAGAATACAGGGTTACTTGTGGTTTCTAGAGTCTTTAAAGGAGAATGGGAGCCAGAGTCTTCAGCCATTAAGATCCTCTCTTGTGGAACCAGGTCCCAGTTTGGGTTCAGAAGCCACACACAGTCTCCAACTTTAAGAGTAGGTTTAAGACTTTCCTTTTTTTAAAGCTTATAGATTGGGCTGGCTTAAGTAAGCCCTAAAGCGGCCCTTAGTTATGCTGCTATAGGCCTAGACTGCCGGGAGACTTCCCATGATGCACTGAGCTCCTCTCTCCATCTGTATGCATTCTTATCCCATTAATGCACGTTACTAACTCAACTTCTTTCCTGTCCCGTAGTTTTGTGTTTTCTCGTCTGCCCCTCTGTTGCTTTCAGCAGGTATTTGTGCCTCTGGAGCTGTAGAATCTGGATCTGTGTGTTTGTCTTTGCACGGTCTCTATGTTATTTTACTGCATCAGGCTCATGTTTGTGCAGCTAACTCCTGTCAGACATTGCCTTACACCAGGCAGGCTACATTTTCAGATCTCTGAGGGACCTTCTGACCTTGTGTCTGTCTGCCTTCTTCAAACTCTCAGCGACCTCAAGGGCACTTCCTGTGTGGAGGGGAAGCACACAGACTGATGGCAGAGACAGTGTTTCATCCCTCAAAGTGTGTGTGTGTGTATTTAAGTGAAAGCCACAGACAGAGTAGGCTGTATAGCTTCCGGTGGGTAAACATCAGCTTTCTCATGAGAATGTTTCTCTCTTAACTACTAACTACTTAGACCTCTTCTGTGTGTCTTTGTGTGTGGGGGGGATTGAGATAGTTAGAGAAGTCACTGGCATGTCTATATTTTCATTTATGAAGCCTTTCTATCCAAGTTACTGAGATATTAACATCCTTGGTACAATTCAAAGATTATTATTGAGTGACATCAGGACTATGTATCTTTGCAAAGTCCCTAATTAGCTCTTAGTAACTACTGTACCAGGCCTAACCATCTTAAAACTGTGTGCCAGTCCTTTGCAAAGGCAGTTTACTCAATAGTAGATTAGTAGTAGTTATATTCATATATGTATATAGTTTAGAATTAAAGGGAAATACTCAATTAGACTCACTATCCAAATTCCACAGTTCTTGACACAAATCTTGCCAATTTGATTTACATTCTACATATATCTAATCGGAGCTACCACCGGGAAAACTGATGCAGCCGGCAGCAGCTGGCAACTGTTCCTGTGGTTGATCATAATTTATCATTTACAAGCCTTTCCACTAATTCACTTTGTTCTAAAAATAAAACAAATTTGGATCACTGCACATATCAATATGGGGTTAACAGATAATAATGATACACTTTTCTTTAATATGGAAAACAGGCATTCCATCTGCTCCTCTATTAAACAGCTACTGTCTTTGAATGCTGATGTTTAGCCAGATGCAACATCCTGATGTTCAGTCCCCTTTTTTAAAGATGAATCTACATCACCATCTAGAGGACAAAATGTACTGCAGTAGTGCTCACCTGCAGCAGTTAAGCATTCCTTTCTAGCATGTTGTCTTCAATGGATGAATCCTCTAATGTCTCAATTTTACTAATTCACTTTCAGACCTAAAATACCTCACTTAATCACTGTGAACCAATGTGAAACCTTGTAGGAAATTTTAATTAGAGGTGCAAAAACTTTTCTGACAAACTTTAAGTTGTGAATTGTACAACCTCCTAATGCAATTAAGAGTATATGGGGTGTCCTGATAATGGTAATAATAAAAATACTGGTTAATGTAAAGGCTAAGATGCTTGAATGTGAAGCAAACGCAATGTAGCCACCTTTTTATACTTTAATTTAAGTAATGTGGGATCCATTTCTTCCCCCTCTGCTTTGTACTTGGATCAATATCATTGTCAAGGCCTCCATTACACAGCAATAATGTTTGGCTTCAATAGAGCAAGTTTTGGACTGAATAAATATGAGAGCGGAATAAAATACAATTTAAAATATGTATATTATGGCCCATCATTGTATTAAATTTCTTAACGGATTCTCCCTGATTCACATAACTTGCCAAAGGAAGGACTGACCACAAACGATAACATCTTTCATATATATATATATATAAAAAAAAAAAAAACTGTGTAGGAAATCACAACATGGCCAACGAGAAATTGAGGAGCTGAGAGAACTAATAGGCCTATAATGATTAAAACGATGACAGTTATAAGTCTACAGTAGATAAGAGACATGTTATTTAGCTGATTACGATCAGATAAAATATTTAGGAATGGAGCGTTTTCTTCAAAATATTTGATTAAAAAAAAAGGACATATTTCATAGGATATTTATCTTTTATGCAATTTTATTCCTATCAGTTGGATGGATAAGAAGATGTCGTTAATATTAAGCTACGTGAAGGTTCTGTTTAACAGTGCGTTAGAACATGAATAATGATATTCAGGTAACTGTCAATGTGAGTAAGGCGTTGTTTCAATCAGCCAAGTGAAACGAAATGAACGCGAGAGGAAATGACCTCGTGCTGCAAATCGCAGTTTGCATGTAGCAAATTTGGTGAAACGGTGAGGTTGCTGTTTGACTCACCTGCAGCTGCAGGACTGAACTCCACCCTCCACGTTCCCGGCTGGTAGGCCTCTGCTGCCTTCTGTCCACTCGCCTCTTCGTGTAGACAGTTATTTTATGGGTCAAATAAAAGTTGATGACTCCAAAAGTGTCACAATCAAAAAAAACCCAACACACGTCAAACCATCTCGGCATGCCAAACCAAAAACGTTTTCTAATAACAAGTAAAAATAGATATACCCCTAATAATTTTCTTGTGAATACAGAAAATAAAACAATTATTTCCTCATTTGACTGTTTTACTGAGGTTTAATAAGAATCTGTTTGTCACTTTGTGTTGAAAAGTGGTGGGGACATTCAGGCTCATGATACAAGTGTGTCACCAGACAAAGGTCAAAATCAAGATGATAAGATTTTAAACCCTATCATAAAGAAATATGTAATGCTGAAATATATGTATATATATATATTTTGAGCGTTAAACACTTACAGTAAATTCCTGCATTCTGGGGACATTTTATGCTCCAATTTACAGTTTAAATTGTCTTAATTCATAAATATAAAATATAACAGAATATAATGCAATGATCAGGTGCTTGTTTTTTTTTTGTTTTTTTAACTTAAGTTACTTTTCTTTGGACAATGCACATTTGTTTCTTCTGTATTTAAATTGCATTGCATGTTTTCTCATTGTGCAAATAAACCTTTCTCAAAGAATTTTCACATTTCTTAGTTTTCAGAACATTTTTAACAAATATTTTCAAAAAGTGAAGGGGACAAAATCAGTCATTTCAAAATGTGGTGGGGACATGTCCCCAGTGTCGCCAGTGTAAATTACACCTATGGTCTGTAGTCTGTGATTCAGTGAAGTCTGATTTCTGAGACTGGAAGATGAACAGCAGCATGAATGAAAACATATGTGTAGATCACTCAGTGGCCTAGTGGATATGATCCCACTCAGGTCTTTTAGTTAGATAACAATATTCTTTTCAACTCTTGTAAAGACAGTGAAGAAGCAAACTATCCATCCATTTGATCTGAACAAAACTTCTATGTAACCAAACTCTGATTCTTAACCAGCAGAGCTGTCAATACTCTGTGAGAGGCATCAAAACTCACACAGAGAATAATTAAATATGGAGTTCAGACAAGAACATCAGCTCATCATCGGAGTCTCCATGATCATTTCAGTTTGCATGTTGTCATTTGTAATGTCATTTTTCTGACCTACCGAACCCTGAAGTTGAAAAGCATAGTTTCTCATAAGGCTTGCCCCTTTTTCAAATGCAATGGCCTTCAATCAGTAAATTTGTACAGCATTTCAACCACCCATCACAAAAACAGTGTCGTTTTCTGGTTAATGTTTTCCTTTTTTAAGGGCCAAAACTCCAGCAACACGTGCAGTGTTTAAACTCTCTGACAATAAAATTCTTCCTAAGACTGCTGGCGTCTTGCAGGTCAAGTTGTACAGAAACCCCCACTCTTCCTTTTGCTACTTTGACTTTAACAATGTTTTGCAATTTGTCGCTGCTCTCGTGCAAATGTGTAACTTTATTTTCAGTCTTGCTGATCAAGTGAGGTAAACCAGACTCATTTACCATTCTGCCTCCACGATGTTAATTTGTTTTCAGTGTGGTCTGCTGCTGTACACTGTTTAAGCAAATGCATGTTTCAACTTCTCTTTCAATAGAATGGAATTTTCCATAGACAGCTTATTAGTACAACTGGAAAACAGATTAGACTGAAACTGCAGATTAACCAATGAATTAAAATTATTCTTTGCAGAAAACAGCTAAAAGACATGAGATCTTTGAAACCTTACCTTACTTTTGCCGTTTTCACCGTTTTCAGTCCAAAAATCAACTGATGTGTTGGTAGGAGTGTCACCAGATTATTGCACAATACCTGGGAGCTCTGCCTGCCTTCTCTCAAGCCAATATTTCAATGTTATGTCATTTGGAACGTGGTTGTATGGACAGAAATAGTGTTTTAAAGATTACTCCCAACATTTTAACAGTAAATATTGCCAAAATATGGACATTTGCCTGGTATATTTTGAAAATATTGTATGATAATGTTGTATTTTAGTTTATTTTCATCAAATTTACAGTTACAATTGCATTCCAGGTTTATTAGAAGATATTCAGTTGCATTATAATCTATTGTAATCTAGTGTAAATATGTCAATTTACAATGGATTTACATTCCTTAGCTTATGATCCTTCAGACCAGAATTATGCATCTAGGCCAAATGGTTGAGGAGTTATAACTGATTAATTTTGGGTATGTTATTTAGGGCGTTTTTCCCAAAGGGGCAAATAGCTGGAGGTCCCCCAACAGGTTAAAGGAAAAACAGTGCACAAACAGGCTCACAGTCAAAGAGGTCCGATGTTCTGTGATTGAGAAAACAGAGTGGACACAACTCTGATGGGCTCTGACATTGTGGGCACATTTTATGTTGTGAAGCTAGAAAAACAATATAGTCTGACAGTAAAAGATAGGATTACCTTACCTTACAGATTTTCATGGAGGGAAACATTTCCATTTTTTCATTGTCTCCTTTAATGACTACAACATTTGCTGCATACAGGAGACGTATTTTGTTTTATTATTTGTCATCTAATTAATGACTTTTGCCCACAAATTGATTTGCGCCCTCCCCTCCAGCTGACACAAGGGAGGAGAGAAACGGTGGGTTTGTTTGAAGTAGGTGACACTGGAAGTCTTTAGGGTGAGAGATGTCAAAGACAACATAATGTTCTATTGGCCTGTTTAACATGTACTAATGTGTGTAATGTGTAATCTATTTAACAAACTTTACGATGTCCAAAGGTGATGCAGACGTTAATGATCAGGTTAGTTTGGTAGAAGAGGATGGCGTTCAGTTCTGCTCACCAAAAGAAAACCACATGGTGAACAGAGAACTCTGCAGAGGACAGTTTCTAATTGTGCAGCAGTAGCGCATCTGTCGTCGGTCAACTTAAAGCAAATCTAAAGCTCTTTTAGAAGCCACAGAAGATGAAGTTTGAGAATATCCTGGAGGAAATCGATGGCTTTGGGCCTTTCCAAATCGCCATCACCGTCCTGCTGTGCACCCCACGTATAGTTCTGCCCTGTCACTTCTTATTGAATAACTTCATCGCTGCGGTGCCTCCTCACCGCTGTGATGTCAGCACGCTGGAAGATAGAGGACCCACAAACTTAACTCAGGAGCAGAGACTGACAGTCTACGTTCCTGTACGGGAGGATGGGGAACCAGAATCCTGTGAGATGTTTGCAGAGCCTCAGTTTCAACTCTTAGCCAACAGCTCCAACAGCGCTAACCTGCCAACAATTCACTGTCAGAGTGGCTGGGTTTATGACAACTCCACCTTCACTTCCACCCTGGCAACAGAGGTACAGTGCCTGACTTTTAATCAGTGTCAAACATAGCGTGTAGTTAAAACAATTGGACAGTATACTCTTTTAGTTTAATTTAAGTTCTAAATTATTTTCCAGACAACACAATGTCAATTTGTCAATTGCTGGTCTCGAAGGTCTGCAGCACACCTATGTCCAAGTGATGAGTACAACTTTCTAGAAATTAGCCTATAGTTTTTTCTTGCCTCCAACTACGTCACTGTCACGTCAAATGACGGGGGCTGGATGAAGGAGGAACTTCTTGGCGATCTCGGCTTTCTCAGTCAATATGTAGCATGCACTGAGAAACGAATTGCTTTTATAGACAATTTTCTATAGTTTACCATCAACACCGATAGGAAATTCACAGGGATGAAGGAATGTGCCGAAATACGGTGAGCAAAAGGCCTCAACACAGCAGACAAAAACAGCGCAAGTGGATGTAATAACATTAATGATGGCTTTATTTTATGAAATGAAAAAATATGTAGGAAAGGATAAGTGTTGTGAAGTTGGTTAAAAAAGTCAGCTATATTTTCTGTAAACCACAGCAAATGTGTTTTTGTTGTGTGAATGAAATTTTGCGTCCAGGACAAAGAGAAAAGATGCACAATAATAGATCATCTAATTACTTTTTCCATGTGATCTGCTTTTCCAGTGGGACCTTGTCTGTGATAGAAAAAGCCTGACAAAAACCACAAGCTCAGTTTTCTTTTTTGGAGTGATGATTGGAGCCATAGCTTTTGGATACCTCTGTGACAAGTATGTGCACATAAAGTGTGTCTCTAACATTTTCACGATGAAGTGCAAATCGTGCAGCTCACATTTTGGTGTTAAATACTTTAAATGTCAATGAAAAAAAAGAATTTCCACAACATATCTTGTCCGTTATATATTAATTTGTTTAGCTATTCAACTTTCAAAATACTGACACATCATTTGAGCTTCATGTTTTTGAGGAAATGTTCACACTTAGATTCATTATACTATACTATAAAGTCTATCTATTTATACTTTAAGACTATGTAGAATCCCATTTTACCTTCTATGCAGGAGTCCATGTTAATTTTACTGTCTTAAATGTAGTTCACCATTCTTACATCCAGGTATGGGAGGAAAAACACTCTTTTGGCCTCATACATCATGGCGATCGTGTTTGGCTTCTGCAGCGCATTTGCAAACTCCTACGTTCTGTTTGCAGTGCTGAGATTTCTCACTGGGTTCGGACTGACAGGAATCAGCATCAACTCAGTAGTTCTCAGTAAGATAACAAGTTCACAAAATCAACTGAAAAGGTGATGTAGTGTCACGTGGTCACCGCTTGCAGGTTTAAGATTATAGGTTCAACAAGCACGTCTAAGCTGATCGTGTTCAACCAAACTCCCAGGGATATTAGAATAAACAGACGGAAAATTGCAGAATAAATCCATCTTACAATGCTTGTATTATTACTATAAAATAATTTAGTCATTTTCCTCACCTTTCAGCCATTGAGTGGGTCGACACAAGTCACAGGTCATTTATCGGTGTGATTGGCGGTCTGGCCTGGTCTGTGGGTAACATGCTGCTGGCCGGGTTTGCCTTCCTGGTAAATGACTGGCGGACCCTGATCATGACTGTGACAGCCCCACTAGGATTTGCAGTTTTGACCTGGTGGTAAGTGAAAGTCATATACCTGTAAGCCATAAATTCTACCTTCACAAAGACCATTATGTTCAGTTTTGATTGACGCTATCAGAGAGGTTTTAATGGTTATCAGTGAGGGTTGTAGTTTGCAGTGATGCTCAGCCCTCCCTAATTAAAAAGATGAGGAGGAAGAATATTAGAAACACATACAACACATTTAATATAATGAAGTTCAGTTCAACACCACTAACAACAATATAGTTAAAAATGTCAATACTGAATATTATTTGTTACGGTCGAATTTGTGGCTGAGCTGTTGTTTTAGATTTTACAGGTGCCTAATAATGTGGCCCCTGAGTGTTTAGTATTGTTTTGGACCAAATGAATAATGAAAATGTTTATATCAACATATAGAGATCACTGAGATCAAGTGATTCTAAATTATTAGTAAATGGTCTGTACTTGTAAAGCCCCCTTCCAACGCATTCAAAGTGCTTTTCCTTTACATCCTGTTCGACCCATTCACACACATTCATACACTAAGGTGCCAACTGCTCATCAGAAACTAAATTAACATTCACACACCAATGGAACAGCCAGCAGGTTCAGTTTGGGGTTCAGTTTCTTGCCAACGACACGCCGATATGCAGACAGGAGGAGCCGCGGGATCCAGTCAATCTTCTGATAAGTGGGTAACAAGCCTAAATGAAATAAATTAGTATTTAATTTAAATCTGAAAATATTTGTTCAAAGACGCGGGGATACTTTGTCTCTCGAAATGACTAAATGAAAATCAGACACAAAGTTTAGCACGTATTGAAAGCTGATTTCGTAAGTCACTTTTGAATTTTTGAAAGCTATTTTAAATTATTTCAGTTATGTCCTAATTCATGTGTCTACTGTGTTAATTGGTTTAAAAACAATTGCAGGTGGATCCCTGAATCTGCCCGATGGCTTTTAGCCAATGGTAAAGTGGAAAGGGCTCAGTTTTACCTTGAAAAATGTGCTAAGTTCAACAAAGGACAAAAACTGTCATCCAAATTAAAAGCAGAGGTAAGTGTGAGCTTGACATTAAATGGTTTGGTTTAACACTAATATGTGTATATTTTTAAAACCATTCATCCCAGTGCTGTTGCTGTCTGCCACAGTGTCTTTTTTTAAACTGGAGGACGACAAAATGTTCAAATCCTAAATATTTTTATGTCAGATCTACTCATCTGCTTAAAGGATAGGTTCACATTTTACTCACATACGTACGCTGAAAGAGAGATTTGTGGCTGTGGTGTTTTCTCATGTCCATCCTGGCCGAGATGCTAAAGTGACTGCAATGTATGAGGAACAAAATTCACATTCCTCGTTAGGAGCAAAACACATGCAAGCTTTTAGTAGAAGCTGATTTGAGGCTTCATTGCTCTGTGTTCAAGCCTCATGTTAACTTTGGCTTTAGGATGGTGGATTGTGTACCTCATGATGAGTTATATTAATAACTCAGTGTTCATATAGGAATGTTAGAACAGACCTGAGAACATTTTCTTTCACATCACTTCTCTGCCTCTGTACAGACACTCTCCAACATAGAAATCATGGAAAAGCAGGACAAAAACTACACTTACCTTCACCTAATCAAGACTCCAAAGATGAGACGCTTAACAGTACTGACTGGGATTCTGTGGTGGGTATCAACTCCTTCTATATATATATATATATATATATATATAGATGCATGGAAGGAAACCTGACAAATAAATGATTTGTTATTCATTGTACTCTGCTACAGGTATGGAGTTGCCTCGACATATTATGGTATCAGCTTAAACATCAGTGGGTTTGGTTTAAACCTGTACCTCACACACTTCATCTATGCAGCCATTGAAGTCCCGGCCAAGCTGATGATTTATTGCTTTCTCAACATCATTGGACGGCGAAAATGTCAAGCTGGAACACTGTTACTGACAGGAATCTGCATCGCCGTAAACATCTTTCTTCCAAAAGGTTGTAATGCACATCGGGGTTTCTTTTACATTTTGAATTGATGTCACACACAGTATTCAAAGTCGTTAAAGCCTCTGATTTGTATTGTGTACTTTTTTAAATGTGATTTTTCTCTTTTGACATGCATACATTTTATCATAATATTAAGTTGCTGTAAGCGCATGTATGTTCAGCCAAACTACCCCAACGGTTAGGTTATAAAATTAATTAACATTTTTCTTTTTACATACTTATCTTATGTACATTAGGTCTGTGGCATGTCCGTGCTGTTGTTGCCATTCTTGGAAAAGGCCTATCAGAAGCTGCCTTCACGACTGTCTTCCTCTACACAACGGAGCTTTACCCCACAGTCATCAGGTCAGTTATTGACACGACATTATTATGCTCATTCATATCTGTTATGACAGAATTGCTTGTTGCCAGTTGCTTGTGTTATATGACCTACTGGACTTTCAGATTATGTTAGTGGGTAAAATATTATAGTAACATCAAATCAATAGAAAAAATGGCCCAAAACAACAGCACAAGTTGTATAATAGTATAATTTTTACTTTAACATGTCTTTAGTAATTTAAGGCTAAGAAGTTAAGAACCAGATAGTAAGAAAAACTAATCTTTCCATTTAAATTTGAATTTCAGTGGTAGAAAACGATCTTTTGTTGTACTGCGCACATCACTTCATCAGATCAGTTCACCAGTTATTGCCATTTGTTATTTTTTGATGTATTTAATCCTTGACCACCCTTTAAAACATTTGTCCAACTACACCTAAAATGATCATTTTATTGTTATTACTACCGAACAGGTAAGATCATCTTATTTGTTTTTGTTTATTGTGGGTTTTTTTTCATGCTTCATTTTAATTCTCGCTGTCCTTGGGGGATGTTTTACCAGAGAAACAGAGGAGCTCAAGTTCTCAAAAAAAAAAATTGTGAGCCAATTATTTCAGTTTTGAAGTGATTGGGATGCAGTTTGGAGAGTTTTTTTTTTTTGCCTGTGGTAATAGCCCAATTGACCAACTTTGGTACATCTTTTTACAAAAACAAAATTCAGATATGAATACTTGATGCTGATTATCAGTTAATCAATTAATAGTCCTGACCCTTTCCTATCTACAGTCACAAAGAGGGCTACATAATGGTTGTGGAGGGCTTATTTATTAAATACATTTTTGTGATTTATCTTCTGCCTCACCAGGCAAAATGGCTTGGGCTACACCAGCTTCATGAGTCGTCTGGGAGTATCAGTGGCTCCGCTCATCCTGATGCTGGAGGACGTGTGGACTGTTCTTCCTCAGATCATCATCTGCTCTGTGGCCATCATTTCTGGCCTGGTGTCTCTGCTGCTTCCAGAGACACTGAATCTGAGGCTGCCAGAGACAATTGACGACATTGAAAAGCCAAGGTCAGTTAATTACTACATGAATTAATACAAAGCACAGTGTGTAACACTTGAAAATGTATTTGGCGTTACTTTGGCGCCATCTAGTGGTAGTATTGAGAAAAACACAGACGCAGCGATGGATGTTCACTAATCTTTTGCTTCTGATTTCCAAACTGAAACACATTTGCTCATCCTGACCTTTTCTTGAAGTAATTGTGACATTCAGCTTGCATTTTCATTGTATTAGGTTTTTAAACGATTTACGACACGATTTTACAACATAAAATGAAATATCTCTATTTGAGTTTTTTTTATGTTGAGAGTTTTAGGAAAATTGCTACCCAATTCAAAATAAAACATGTATATAAGAAGCATCACTAAATAGCTGATGGACACAATAACATGAACACCTGTTCATTAAAGCAAAGTCCAAAAAACAAAGAAGAACTCCTACCTTTGTGAAGCATTTAATGTTAAATGTCTGTTTAATATGAGCCAGAGATGTGTTGATAATTTTTAAAGACTGTAGTTTGAAGTCTTGTGCTAAAGTTTTTATTTTATTGTAAGAAACGAGTGTTCAAATCACCACTGTATTGTTATGTTTAATTTCAGAAGAAATGACATCTCCTGTCACTCTGTGGAGGCTTCAGGTGTTTTCCTGGAATCAAAGAACACAGCAGACACTTAGCAGTGAAGAGACAAGAAAAACAAGGAGTTTGTTTATGTGCTCATCATACAGAACAATGAATGTACTGCCTTTTGTAAATGTAAACAGTGGAAGTTTCTTCTGTCTTCTGTTGCATCTAAAAAAACTCAGATCAAAATCTTTGAGTGTTTGTGTGGTTTGTAAACATCAAGATACAATCAAACATTGAAGAAAATTTATAAGTACAATCTGAGTAAAAATACACACTGGTTTATCCACAATTGGGTTTTATTTAATCTAAAATATCTCTGTGGTTTATCAGACACCACCAATTTAATGCAATCATATGATTATATATTGGCAGTAACCAGTTTTATTACACTATTCCGTTTTAGTCACTTTAAAACTGCTGCCAGTCAGTCTGGAAAACATCAACGTCAGCCAATATTTAAGACCCTCTGAATTTTCGCAGTCTTGTCGTTGCAGAAACTGATGCAAATTCAACCAATCTCTGCTATATTTAAGTTACAGTTAAAAAGAAGTAACATTTCTTCAGGATGACAATAAACATCAATACAAAAAGATTCAACATTAAAGTGTATGGATGCATGAAAATCAAAAAAGGTCATTTTCAGAGTAAAAAAAGAAAAATGAGGTATCTGTGTGAGTTCTGCACAGTAGTTTTTCATTGGAAAAAAATTTATTTTTGGTCCAGTGCCTTTAAAGCCATGAATGTGCACATACAAGATAATCAACTTTGAGGGGTCTGATTATGAGCAAACTTGAAGACTTTAAGTCAAATCTCAATCTTACAATGGTCCTCCCTAGAATCTCTCTTTTCAGGCAGTAATTACACCAACCTATCACTCCCAACAAAGTCCTCCAGTTTAGTAAAACTGAACCATGTCTACTTTTAGAACTAATCATTAGGTTTTTATGAAGTTTACTGGCAGCATTACACCCCACTGTAGGAAGCACTATGGTGTCCTGATTCACTGCAAAAACAAACCAATAGGAAAGCACATTTACCTTCTTGGCTAGCAAACTGCACATGCAAGTAGTTATAATGACAGGAATACACACCTACAGGTTGTTCATGAGATCTTAAGAAACTGCAAAAAGGTTAAACTTTTTTAACCTTTATTTGTTGAAAAACTAGACAAAATTTTCTTTGTAACGTTGCAAATTCAGGTATTTCGGTTCGCAAGGACTACAAACAAGATTGCAAGATTGTGGAAGGACTGTTATGTTGTTATCAGAAATGATATAACTATAGCATTAGTTCAGGCTGAGCCCTATTTCATTTGTCATTCACAATCACTGGCTTGTTCAGCGGCTGTTTGGCTACCAGCCCACCAAAAATATCCAATCATATCCATGATGAAGTTGAAATCTGACACTTCATAGACAGTGCTAATGTTCTCACACCACTGCCATTTGCTGCCAAAGCTCTCCCCATCACCCCAACCAACCACCCCCTTATATGCTAAGGTTTTGGTATTGTGATTATTTGATGTTGTGTTCTCCCAGCAGAATCCTGGTTGCTGCTCGGCTTCTCGAGATTTAAAGAGCAGAGGGTTTCTTTTGCCAAATCCAACTTTTTTTTGGTTTTGGCATCTGCTCCAAATATCCAAGAGGATATTGAGTGTCCCAAACTAGACTGCTGGATGTGTTTAGAAATGTTTTTGAAAAGTATATCCTCCTCAAAGTCTTGTCGCCACAGTCTCAGCCACAGTATCCACAGTCGGTCTCATGTTCTCTTTCTGACTTGTGTTTCGACAGCAGGGTAGCGCCTGCAGCACCTCTTTGAGCCCTTTAGTCATGAATATGTAGAGGAAGGGGTCCACCAGAGGGCTGAGGTAGAGCAGCAGGTGAGACACCAGCCTCAGGTAAGTCACAGTCTCTGTAAAAGACAGAGCCTCCAGGAGGATGCTGAGGATATAGGGGACGTAGAGGAAGGTGTAATTAGCCCAGATAGCACTGATCCCCCACACCGCCCTCTTCCTCTCGGGGGTCGATGAGTTGGATCGGGAGCAAATCAGGGCCCTGCAGGAGTCGACAGCAAAGAAGAGTAGGAAGGGGAAAGGAGCGAGCAGAGACACTGCAAACCAGAGGTTATACTGCAGCATGGCGAGGGCCAGGATGGCTAACGGAGCAGCCCACTTCACCAAGGCAACTGCAGGAGACCGCTTGATGCTGCTACAGCAGCCAAGACACTGAGGGTAGGCCACCGAGAGATGACGCTCCTGAGCTATGAACAGCATGAGGGAGACGTTGGAGATGACACCAAAATAGAAGATGAAGTCAGTGGTGCTGGAGGAGAAGACCGTCCCACTCGCCACGTTCGGGTCCACTTTGGGACGACCAAAGAAACTGATAACATCAGACACCAGGAGGAAAACGACATGCATGGGAACTTTGCTGTCACCTGGACAGAGCAGAAGAACAGAAATAATCAGTATGGATAATTCTCATTTCGTACACACAAATGTCTTCATGCACCTGAAACTTTGTGTCATTTATGTCAAGTGGAATCTGAAACTAATCTTCAATGTTTCTCTCTTTATCTTCTATACTTTAAAAAATGTACTGTTGCTCATACTGTGCTGATTATTACTCCTATGAATGCAACTACTACTGTAATGCAACTTCTAATATCATTATTACTATGTCTACTGATACTAGAACTACTACTACAGTTCATACTGATACTAATACATGATACCATTGCTGGTGCTATTGATAATGCCTCCGATACCCATCCAGCCCTTTTCTAACTCTGTGATGTCTACGTTCTTTATGACTGTCAGAACTGAAGGTGTATTAATGTGCAAATAAAGCTTTACTTGAACACTTGCTAATATGACAATGTATTTTTAGTAATTCGTTTTAAAATCCAGCCAAACAATGAAAGAAAAACTGTGAAAAAAAAAAAAAGTATCAAGCCAAGATCAATTAGAAATGCAGTTTTGTTGTTTGGAGGGTGCTGCTGAGCACTTGCACAGATCAAGCCAAGACCCCCTGACACCCCCTCAAACTACTTTGGTTGACCTTAGGATGTGTGTCGGAGAACGTGGCATAATTTGTAAATTGGTGTTTACATGATGTTATTGGACAGACAGCAGAGTGAGTACAAACCTTTGGACAGATTCTTGAGCGTGTAAAGAGCCAGTGCAATGGCAGGCAGCCCAATGCTAAACGTCAACCAGTTGATCACTGTGGCTAAATGCACGGCGGCGGCCGTGGTGTTGCCGGTTAGGTTGGCAGTGATGCTGATGAGGACGGGGACAGTTGGTGTGTTGCTGTCAGCCATTAGAGGCCACACAGGAGCTATTTGTGTGTTCAACTTTTCAGATTAGCATTGAGATTCTCAGAGTGTGTCACTCTTCTGTTGTTGTAGATTGTAATGAAGACCATCCCAGTCTAGTTTCAATCAAAACAAAAACGTCAAAATCAGTCCTTTGCAAGAACAAAATAAGCACTAAACACTTAAAAAAAACTTAGAGGCTAAAACAGGTGCACAAGTTTTAATAACCATATCTGTTGAAGCCAGTTACTCCATTTTTGTTTCTCTTAATTTACAAAAAAAAAAAAAAAAAGCATTTAGTTAATAATACATTTTACTTGTAATGCACTTTACATTTACAAATCTCAAAGTGCTACAGGTAAGATCATAAAAGCAAGGTAAAAACATGAATGTATAATATAGATAAATTGTGCAACGACATTATAGTGCAAGTTTAATTAAAACTAAGTCATCTTGAACCAATTTCCTACCTGCGATGAAGGCTTTTGTCCATGAAAAACCAGCTGTCAGTCGAACTTGTTTCTAAAGACTTAACTGCTGAAAAGGAAAACAGTTTCGGGGTTAGAGTTGACTTCTGTTCAAATATAATTTCCTGCTTTCAGAGTGAGAGACAATTTGTCTGGCTGTGTAATAACGGTGTTTAAGTCCAGGTTTGTGTGCGTGTGCGTCTGGTCTTCTTGGAAACCATTTATTGCTGAGCCTCCTTATCTCCACAGAGCTCAGCTGGCTGCTTTGAATGAAGCCTGGATGTGCTGAATATTCTCCATTGGTTTACATGGATCATTCTGTGTGCTCATGATGATGCAGGGAGTGGATATTTGCATGAAAAACTGATGAAATCAATATACTGCAACAGCCTGCATCTTAACATTATTTCTGTATGTTTGTGTGGCTTTACATAGAAAAGGGTGGGCCATCAATTTTACATATGAAAATCAATTTACTTTTCACCAGGAGCCCCACTTGGCCTGTAAATAATGTCTTCATTGGCTCTGGAGAAGCTTTATCGAGTCATGAAGTAACCCATAGGGATGTCAACAGGGTTATCTTGCTTGAGCACTTTTTGACAGTGTCATTGTTTATTGTCAACCTTTTCAGCTGTGCTTTCCAGCACTGTATACTATAGGTACCATGTATTAATAAAAATATTAAAGTATAGAGTTTAATTTGTCTATTCTCTAAAATTACCAAATGTTAATCCCCTGTTCCACATAGTCTGATTTTCTTCTGCTGTACCTACTTTTAAGTACCAGTGAGTATTTTATGTATTGATTTATATGACACTACGACAGACACTAGACTGTACATAGCAGGAAGATACGCAATATATTCTGTACCGAAAAATGCGTTTGTTTACAAGAGAACTCCAGAGCACCGTGAAGTTTCATCTAAACCAGACCAGTAGTGTCTGACAGGCTGCATCTTATGAAACGGACACACACAAAAATAAAATCTGTGCCACCGGGATGCTGCTTTGTAAGCTGGAGTACTTTGTAATCTAAAGTATGTGATGCTGAACGGAGTGTAGCTTCCTGAGGACAATTGTTGACAGTGTCTTTCAGACAAGTGAACATTTTATGGCCACTGACACGCATGGCCAGAACATACAGCATCTCTTTAAAACTGGTTTGACATTTCTGTTTTGTCAGTAGAATTCCTGAAACAAGTTAAACTCACAGTGCAGGACTTGATGGGTGATGATGCGGTGGAACAATAAGAGGATGCATGTAGTGACACCTGCTGGTCGTCTGGTCATACAACAGCACCCCAAAACTGGTTAACGTGATAAACATTTAGCAGCACTTACAGTGATATATCGTTTCTTACCCCTAGATCTTTAACATAGCAACCAACTCATTATACAGAGGTCAAAGTTTAACCCACAGTGTGCTGAATACAGAAATCACTTATACAAAACAATGCTAATTTTGTAGCACAGCCATGTTGTTAAAACATTCAGAAAATCATTTCAAAAGGTTTAATGTGTTTTTAAAATTTCCTACCTGGAGCCTTGTAGGGATTCAGGGTCCTGCTCAGGGGCTCACAGCCATAGTGGATAAAACTGTCTGCTGATATTCATTTTTTAGTTCTGCTCTATCCTCTAAAATAGGACTGTACATCTGTCCAGAGAAACAGGAACTAATTAATATTGCCAAAGTCAATCTACTGATTTCAGTTTTCCAATCTAGAAAATATCAAACATGAGCCTGTTTTTTTCTTTTACTGGATCCTGATCAGCAGCAAAAACAATGATTACGTTTTCTTTCTAATACAAAGCAAACAGAACACATTTGATCATTTAACGTAGCTGACAAAAGTTAGTTTACAAAATAATACATTTTCTGTAAATTGACTGACTACAGTTAGAAATACCTGTTTAGAAGGAAAAATGCAAATGATAAATTACTTCACCCCAGAGAGCACTTACGTTTCACAATTTATTTTCCACATATTCAACTTTTAAATAGTAAATGATAAAACAATCAGGGGTTGAGGTCAATGTCAAGGCTGATCCAACGCTCGATCACAGAAAGCTGCTCTGTACATTGTGGGTTAAAACTTTCAAGTGCGTTAGCAGTAGTTTTGACTTTTACAAATAACACAAAAACGGGCATCCTGACGGCCTAGCATACCACATCGCTGCAATTTTCCCTGTTCGATTCCAGTTGGGGACCTGCTGTATACGAAGTCCTTCTGTCATTTATGCAGCTGAAGTCAGTCTTTTGAAAAGAACTGGATGTTGAGTCTTTGTAAGATCCTGACAGTGTCCTCTATTCTCCTCCCAACCCTTACAGGGGAGGGGGAGGAATTTCAGTGCTGGGGGTCATGAGGGCCTGGATGGTGTTTCTGCTTCATGTTTGTTTGTGGGGTCTAGAACGGTCCCTTCATACACGACCTTGTTCTTGATGCCGTCCTGGATCATCCTCTGCTGCACACGAAGCTTAGCGTTGGACATCCTGCAGTAAAACCTGGAGAGGGACACACGGCAGGGTTTCTGTTACAAACAGACGTGGATTGCAAACGGAGAGGAAACTGCAGTAAGATGTGAGCTCATGTCGGGAGGAAAAAACAAAACAAAAAAAACCTCCTGCAAATATTGGTTGTGGGTGTAAAGAATAAAAGTGCTCTCTTTAATTGTATGCCAAGAATGAAGTGTCAAGTCACCATAAAGACCTACCAGGACCCGAGTGTGGTGAGCATAAAGCCTGCAAATCCCACGTCAAAAGACCTCTTCACCCGACCTGCACAAAGACAAACAGGAGATGTAGGAATTTTAGTCCAAAATGAACCTCTTTGCAAAAAGTGTGTGTTTCTCTCTCTTAAGGGACTTCAGGCTGATTTGTTACATCTAAGTTAAATACAGAGCTTTGCAAATGTTCAGACATACAAAGAGCTTTTGCATAGCTTGTTGTGAAAGTATAAAATAATAAGTATAAAATTATTTGACCGTCTTTGAGATCTACACAGTTTCTTTTATGCCAAATTAATAGAAATGTTCTGTTAACTGAAGTGAAATAAATAAAATCCATAATCTCTGATGCCTTAACATATGAAAAAGACGCAGTATACTCACTTTTGATGCACCCCCTTTTTTCCCCCCATATGCTACAATGTGAACAACTAAAGAATTATTACGCTGCAGCCTCTCCTCCTCTCTCAGTGTCGGGGCTGAGCTCCTCCACAAATACAAACACAGAGAGGCCACGGTGGAGACACTGAAGTGAAATAAAGGTAACTCACAGATTATTCAAGTTGACGACAACTACGCTTGTTACTGTTAAGTACGTGCAATAAAACTCTTGCGAGTAAAAAGCCAATACTTGATCAATCTGCTGTAGAAAGCAATATTATAATATCTACCCCGATCTTCCATCACTTCAGTGACCTGTACGCCTCCAGGACCCTGAAGCGAGCAGGAAAGATTGCAGCTGACTCCTCCCACCCCGGACACAAACTGTTTCAGACTCTCCCCTCTGGCAGGAGGCTGCGGTCCATCAGGACCAAAACCTCTTGCCACAAAAGCAGCTTCTACCCATCTGCAGCCTCATTAACAAGGCCCGGGTCCCTCACTGACACTCAAATACTGGAAATGCCTCTGCACATGTGTTATTGCCACCACCTTCATCTGTGTATATGTATCTGTGTTGTGCAGCTGTGTGTCATGTTAAGAAGAATATGTGATCCCTTGCTGAGGATTGAATGGCACGAGACCTGCCTACTTCCTGGTTCCGGCCGGTGATCTGATTGGTGTGACGACTGGCAATCTCCTCCAATCATCTACCGCCTTCCAGACCCCCCCCCCCCCCCCCCCCCCCCCCCCC
>NC_060161.1:2718744-2736257 GCF_021292245.1 Micropterus dolomieu
ACGACTGGCAATCCCCCCCACTCATCTACCGCCTTCCGGCCCCCCCCCCCCCCCCGTTTAAATAGCTGCCTCTCCTGTTGAACTTGGCAGTTGTGATTTTGCCCTTGATCATCTCCCCTCGTTTGGATAGTGCTCCATTGTAGTGAACGTGTTAAATTCTGTAGGAGATTTAGTTCAGTGATTTATAAGAGTAAGATCTTAGTGTTTCCTGTGTTACCTTAATCTGTGAGCTGTGGTAAGGAAATTGGGCAACGATCTTGGTGGGGTTAACTGACACCAACCTGGCATCTGTTGATTAATTTTATGTTAGACACACTAGGTTTGAGGGTGCTGCTCATTTTGTGTTTTGATTATTGATGACAGGTCAGAGAGAGTTTTGTTTAAGTTGATTTTGAAGTAGCCATCTCTCTTTTTGGAGAGACCTCTTTAAGTTATTATTATTATTATTATTTTTTTTTTTTTTTTGAGTTTTCCATTATTTTTGTAAACCCTGAAAATAAATAACTTGCCATTTTACCAAAAACATTATGGTTCATGTTGCTTCCCTTTTCCCCACGAGCCAATGAGAGTATCAATATGAAGTGTTTAAATTAAATCCTATTGATACCCGTTCAAAAAACACATTTTTTGGGGACCACTCAAATGCCCGTCCTTGAGACCCTAGAAAAGTTACACTTGTCAACCATCCAATTAGGCTAATTCTCAAAACCCGTGATAAACGAAGTAAAACAATCACTTAATGGGCAAAGGAAAGACACAGACAGTTCAGACTCACTCGTGGCCAGGAAGTGTAGTAGACCGGCAGTCAGTGAGCCCCCGGCTCCGTGTAGGACGGCGTCTCTGGCACACGGAGTATTCTGGACATCCAGAATCCCCAGCAGCCTGAAACCCTGAACGACAGACAAAGACAAAGCAGACCTTAAATGTGACTTCTTTTCTCTTACATTAAGTGATGTTGAGACCTGCTGGAAATTCCTACATAAACGTAATGGAAATTGAATGTGCACATTTTTATCCATCGTTAAAAAGACTAAAATCACCTGTATTTATAGTTATTTTACACATGCTTTGTTTTGATTATTGATGAGTATGCTCAAGATCAAGATAAACTTTGTTGTCCTCTGAGGGAAATTTGTCTGGGGCATTGCACAAGTATATGAGACACTGAATCAATTAAGACCTGAGGATGCTCAAAACAACGGAGTGATTCTGTTCAGTCCACGAGCAATAAAATAACAACAACTTCTTAAAAAAATAAATAACCCCTTTCAGAGCAAGGTAGTCAAAATTTACAACTACTTGCAAACATGATTTAAATAGTAAACAATACTGAAAGTATAAAGTGGCAGAAGTACTTCAAGACTGTTGGTGTATTGTCTAGTCCCTTTGTAACACTGTGTGTGAGTTTAATGTCCAGAGAGCAGCCAAGCCAATGTTTTTCAATGGAAATGCATAGTTTGTATTTTAATGCACATAAAAGGGAGAAATCCTCGTAGTAGTATGACTCAAGACGTTAATACATTCAGTATCAGCTGCCGCCTGTATGAAGTCTATGGTTTCAACCGATCACGTACACATTATGGCTACACCAAGCAAAAAGTACAGTGATTAATCCGTAAGACTAATTGTTCAGTGTGGATGTGTCAGAGGACCTTTTCCCCCCCCGCGAAACGTAAAGTCAGTCAGACTTCGGGCATAAGTTAATCTTAAATTCTTAAATATTTGAAAGGGGTTTGGTTTGAACAAGTAATTTCTGCTAACGTTTTATCTCGCTAGCTTTATTACTGCCTTACTAATTTATCTCAACATTAACGTCAGCTGTGCTTTTGTTATGTCTGAGTTTCAGTTTCTACTTCTCAAGTGTTTGAACGCACGCAGCTTTTGCTTTTAGATTCACACACTTCGCTACTTCACCAAGAGAAACTATGAGAACTTAATGAATCAGCTCCTGGACGCTGAAGTTGACCTTCTGAAAACGGAAGCTAGCAAACTTCTTCTGTTTCTTTTGCAGCTTAAGGTTATTTGAGACCCTCACCTTGCTCTTGGTCTGCTCTTCTTCTCCTGCCATTGTACCACTGCGTTTGACTCCTTGTGCAAAGTTTGCGCTGAATTTATCCTAAAGACACCGTCACGTAACAATCATTTTCATAGCGCATTGGTCACGGCGCATGCGCTTTACCTACCAAAGGGGTCCGTCTGCTTTTAATCGCCGACTCGAAAAGAGAAAATGGCAGATGTATAGTTCCGATATTCATGTTGGTATGTAAATTCAATATAGTTTGTTAAAGAAAATGTTCGTCTATACTTTGGATTATGTTTGCTAGATATATAATGTGTCTCTCTCCCCCCCCCATCATGTAGTGCTTGTGTATTTCTACCTTTTTAATAGCCTATAATATTTGTTTTTGTATCGTTGTATCCACACTGTTTGTTTTAGTTTTTTTTAAGGTTATGTTTATGTGTTACTGCTTCTTCCTATTTAGAGTTGCATTTAGGTTACAAGTTGTTGACATGTTACACCAAACGAAAAAAAAGATATCGAAAGTCTTACTGTGGGTAATTTAGGCTATTTAGGCTACAGCAAGTATCCTTATTTATTCATTTAACTATCCTTGTTATTTTATATATATATATATATATATATTTAAATGAGCAAATACAAATCCTGCAACTTAAGTTTCTTATTCCTATTTTTGTTTAAGACATATGTAAACACCCAGCACAAAACTAGGCTACGGTAGCTAATAAACAGTATTTTACAATCAAATGTGCTGAAATTTACAAGAGTAAAATTTTTTGGCAGCTTACAGACGTGGGTTAGATATTTTATTTTATATTCTAAATATGGTTAAGTGTCTCTTTGCTTCTGCAACTTAGTTTTCTACTGTGGGATCTACCAAACCTCCCAGAGAATAAAGAAGTAGTTAATGAAATTGAAATACCGGCTGGATTACGGAAATCTGCTCATTTGTCGCAAACAGGAAACCTGAATCATACTGTGTCATCTTAACCCATTTGAAAACTTAATTCTCTAAACGATAGGATCAAAGTCATGTCAGGAGGAAGTCCGCGTGTCACAGTGATCCCACACTGATAGAACAGGATTATTTCACCGGCAGCAGAATAACCTGCCTGACAGTCTGCATCCTGCTGTATCCAGCCTTTCTGTAAACCCTTAAAAAAGCCTGTAACATAGACTATTTAAAAAAAAAGAAAGAAAAAAGGCGATTTGTAGTAATGTACCAGTAAGTTAAACATAGGTCTTTTAACAAGTCGTTAATATAGGCTATGTTCCATATATTCCTATCACGTCATAGATATGCATATACTGTTAACCGTAGGACTTTTGGCACATTTTTATTTCAGCTGCCCTCCTTCTCTCTCCATAATTCAATTCAAAAAACGTAATATCTTATAATAAGTTCCCCAGCTTGTGCCCTATATCAGTTATGGCAAGACCATGTAGCCTACTGTGCTGAGTAGCAAATACATACAGATAATGTGTAAAGCTCTTAAAAATACGCGTTCCCATACCGGGAGTCGAACCCGGGCCGCCTGGGTGAAAACCAGGAATCCTAACCGCTAGACCATATGGGAGACAATTTCATAAGACACGTCTCTTGCTACAGACAGCATTATTTAAATAATAATAATAATAATAATAATAATTATTATAATAAATATAGCATTAATAATAATAATTGTAGCCTGTTAACTCCGTTACATTTATAAATTACAACCAGCCTCAGTTTAATCCCTTCCTCTGTCAAAAACTACTAAAGTCACAGTGGCCTTGAGCAAGGCACTGGAACAGCCTTTATAATCTTTATAATTCTGGCATTGTAACAGGATGTAAAAGTGATATGGAGAGGTCCTAATCCCCCAGATTAAGTAAAGGTTCAAACTGTACCATGGTCCTCCTTGTAACAAAAACAAGTCACAGGGGTTGACATCTCATATGAGCAAGTTTCATCCTGGATACCAGACTCCTCTGTGCTGAATAAAGACTGAGCAGGACATCTGGCCTCAGCACACAGCCTGCATATGCCAGAGAGGTAAGTCATGCTCCTTTACACCAACAACCACCAAGCCATTAATCTGAATGTTATTTTTATGTTTTAATGTGGCTAGTGTTGCGTAAGAATTTAAGTAAGTACAATAATATTAACTGTATTATTAAACTGTACTAAATCTGGTGTGAATAGAAATGAACAACTGAGGTCATGAAGGTAGGATGAAAGTTTAATAATCTATATTATTTCTCCACAACCAGCGAGGAGAATATGAAAAAACACCTTTAGGTGTTTTGCAGGGCGTAACTCTCTATAATGGTTAAACTAATAATTCATGTCTCATCACACTAATAAAAACAACAAGTAGACTTTTGTGGTGTTGTTTATCTATCATGATACACAATAATATAACGTCAGTAATATTGGTGAGGTGAGGTGCCTGCGCAGGGCCCAAAGGACAATAAACAAATAAATACATTTCTAAATGTATAATAAATACATTTATTTATTTATTATTTATATTTATTTGTCACAAGACTTTTTATGAGTTGTAAAATGACAAATAAATTAATCTTGTAACCTCGTAAAATGTGTCCTGCTACAGAAAAATAATATAGGTCCATAATTTTTTAACACAGTACCTCATTGTGTGTATATTGCTCGCTTGTTTTCAACCCTTTCTAAGAATGCTATACTATGAAGTATTAATAGTAAAGGAAAAGACAAAGAATAAATCAATCAATTAACAAAAAAAATCCAGTATAACCAAGCAAGGAAGCAACAAATCAGGATCATGAAAAGGATCAAGTTTAGAAGAACCAACCAGTTTCACCCATCTGTGCTTCCAGAGAGATTTTTATCCAGTTCCATCTGTCTCAATGAATTTCATTCAATAGCTTCCTCCATAACCACCGCACAGCCACTGGTCACACACCCAGTAAATTACTGATTAACCAACTTACTATCCCACTTCTCCTTCTGCAGGATGAATGCTGGACAGGTCAACAGAGTGATGTTCTCCTTGATGTTAAGTTTGTTTGTAGGAGCCTCTTCTTCCATGTGGCCCCTGGCTCCTGCAGGTAAATAAGACAATCAGAAAGTTTTTGTTTTCTGCAAATAATAATAATAATAATAATAATATATTATTGTAAATACCCATCCTCAACACTGGAATAACACAGCATTAGCCTACTTGACAACTTTGTAGATGTTTATAATGTGTCAGTCTGATTTTTGGGTGCTTTAATTCAACTCTATCCATCTAGGTGAATTATTTTTAACTCCAAACAGGTGTGCTATGAAGTAAGCAAGTGGAAGTGAAATGCAGAATGTGGTTATACATTTCCCTAAATGTGAAATGAATAGCTGTGTCTGAATTGTGGGTACATTAGTAATTAATACGTATGAAGGAATTGTCACAGTAAAGTGGACATGAAACTTCATATCGTATGTGTGAGTAAACATTACGCATGCTAGTAAATGTTAGTAATGTAGGACGAGCAATTCCGTCACAGCTAGTGTGTATGCAGAGTCTCTATGTTTCCCATCTCCTCTTGTGAAAAAAGAGTTACTATGTGATATATTTGAACTAAATTTCCATCACCAGCGGCCTTCCAGCTGCCACTCTGCCAGCTCATCAACCAGACGGTGTCTCTAGAGAAGGAGGGCTGTTCCAAGTGTCACACAGTGGAAACAACCATCTGCAGTGGTCACTGCATCACCAAGGTATTGTGGGTAGTAGAGGGAAGAGGGTCATAGTTTAACATAAATTAACCTTCATTAACCCTGTCTGTGGTCAGGGATTTTACTATTTTATTTATATAAAGTGAAACAATAGACACTGATGCACACAACATTCAAGATGGTATGAAATTATAAAATGGAACTAAAAAGTCTGGGGAATAAAGTCATAAATTTAAAATGAAATTATTGTTAACATGTAAATAATACAAAATGCCAAGCTCATAAGGTCTAGGTTTGAGCTCACATTAGAACACATGAAGTCTTGAATTCAGATGCACATTAATATTCTTGGAAGCAACATTCTTCACAGTAAGCCAATGGATTAATGGACTGAACATTACTGCAACCTAATGTAATTACAGCTGCCTATTAATCCAATTCAATTCAGCTTTATGTGTCAGTGGGTGTGTTGCAAAGGCAATCAAACAACCAATTTTAATATCAACAGTTTCAGGAAGCAGTTTGGTTTGGCCCTTATCTCTGTGTGACAGGACGCTGCATCTCTAGCAATATCTCACCCATCTGAGCTGACTGTTGCTGCTGTGACGGTCCAGAGGCTATGCTTTGAATCAGGTTCACAATGTTTCAAGTCCGTCTTAAAACAATAGTCAGGTGCCACTTGTACTTTGAAAGAGCCTGCTTTAATCTTTCCTTCCGTTCATTCTATCCAATAACAAATCCCTTCCTAATGCTCTTGCTGTAATGTGATCCTCACCCTACCTATGATGTGTAGCTTAATAGCTCTGTGTCATTATTCTTTATAAATGAACTCCTCTTGTTGTTTTTATTCCCCTCCAGGACCCTGTCATCAAGATCCCATTCAGCAACGTTTATCAGCATGTGTGCACGTACCGGGACTTTTACTACAAGACGTTTGAGCTTCCTGACTGTCCTCCTGGCGTGGACCCGACCGTCACCTACCCTGTGGCTTTGAGCTGCCACTGCGGCCGCTGTGCCATGGACATGTCTGACTGCACCTTCGAGAGCCTGCAGCCCAACTTCTGCATGAATGACACTCCTTTCTACTACTAGTCTCAAGTAATAGCAGCATAAAACACATGGAAACACACTATAAATAAAGATTTGCTAGTGCAAAAAATTATGTTTGTATTTGTCGTGCAAATAAACCAGGGAAAATACCCACATTTCATCTTTATGGAAGTTCCTTGAAATATTCAGACTGTTTCTCACTAAATGTTTCCTGCCACATCCAGCAAGCACTACGTGTCACTCTGTGTTACATTACGCAAAAAACATCTGAGATTTGATCTGTCTTTGAGGTTGTGGTTTGGATGTTTTAGGGAAACCGCGGTGTGTAAGATTAACTTTGTTAGTGGGGTTATTTCACGTAGCATCTCACACTGAAACATGAGACACACGTACAGTATCAAATGATTGCATTATATTTTATATAATTTTGGGGTGGTATGTGTCATCCTCAAGCTCGGGTCCTCTACCAGAGGCCTGGGAGTTTGAGGGTTCTGCGCAGTATCTTAGCTGTTACTAGGACTGCACTCTTCTGGACAGAGACCTCTGATGTTTTACCTGGAAAATAGCATGATCAGCAGAGGGCATGCCTAGGTCATCATTTTTGTATCCTTAATTAGTAGTAATCACTAATCATTCTTAAGTCATCATTTTTAATCATTTTATTATCCTTGATTAGTATTAATCATTAATCATTCTTAGTCAGTTTATTGATTATCCTTACTCACTTCTTAATCTTTGTACATTACCTAGATGTGTCTTGTTTTTACATAGAAGTGCTGTGCTGTAATCATTCACTGTGGTTAAGTTCCGTGAGTGGGGGCACTGACAGCAGACACTGAGACCATGCACGTCTTGGTCAACTGTTATCTACTGTAGATTTATGACAGCAGGAGAGGCTGCAGGTGTTCAAAATCTGCTGTGACATGTGCATGCTTTGGTCTACTGTTATCTACTGTGGTTATGACTACATGATGAACTGCTGATGTGTCAGTCTGCTGATATTAAGACAACATGTTTAATTACCAACTAAGACTACATGCTTAATTACTGATTAAGGGATTGATTGTCAACGTCCAACCTCTGATCCTTATAGCCTGTGTGAGCTTTGAGTGAACTTGCTTGTAGCATCATGTAAGCATTTGGTGAACTTGCTGAAGGAGCATTTGCTAACTTTGCATGGCAGAATGGGTGAGCTTCTGAGGCAGAAAGCGGATGAAAAAATGATGATAAGCAGAAAGTAGAAAACAGCCAGTATAACAACAAGATTACTGTAAGAAACCAAGCATTAATGAAAGGCACAGCACTACATGTTATTCCTGTAGTAATTATTTAAGAAATATAATTGTGTGTCAAATTGTATTTGCATAACTTTTGCATAACTGTAATATATAAAAATATAGAAAGTCAACAACACAGAATGATGAATGATAGCTGGAAAACATTGTTAATTGGTATAACAACATGTGTGAACAGCATAAAAGCAGAAGATAAGAAATTCACCATAAAGAAAGGAGGGGGCACACCAGCCCAGAAGGGATATATAAAGCTGTCTGCAGACCATAGGGTTGACTTCATCCTCCAACCTGCAGGGATGTTGTACGGGTTTATTTGTCCTGTTTTGGAATAAACTCTTTTGCACCGAGTATTTTTTGACAAAGTTTATAAAGCTGGTGAAGGTGGGGACCAGGCTTAACTGGCCCAGCCTGTTCCTGTACACTGTTCCATCTACCTGGTCATGGTGCTCCATGTATGCTGTTCCTGCCTGCATCTTACACTCTGCTGTTATGTGCTGTACTGTCTCGGGGGCATCCTTGCGCAGCCTGCACCTGGGATCCTGCCTGATATGGTAGACCCTTTTCTAGCCACTGGTAGGATTTCATGATCAGGGCGTCAAATACTGATGCTTTCAGAAAGCCTGACAAAGCTTTGGTATTTGACGCACAAGGTAGCAGTGGTCATATTAAAGGGTTTTTATATGAGGTCTTCAGCGTCTGTAAGGAATGCCTTCAGGTTTAGGAAAAGATCATGGTTTTGGTAGGGTTTAGGCACAAAATACTGAAGTCACTTTATGGATAGACAGAGTGTATACAGGGCAGGAGGTCCAAAACGATCATCAAAATAAAACATGCAGACAGCTTTGGATGGTTGGTGTGCTGTAAATGATGGGTTAGACCAATTACATTCCCATGTTTTTAAACCTGTTAAATTTAAGTCATTTCGACAACAAAATATGTGAAAATAGGGTGCAAGTATCTGACTGAGCTTATTTTAAGAATACCATTCACAGTGTTTGAAACATCTGAGCACAAGGACGACTAACTGCGAGAGGATTTTGCTGTAGTGCTGAGTGGTTGAAGAAATGGCAGTGGACATTTGGATGCTTTGCTGTGAAACCAGGTCATATTGGAAACCATTTAAATGGTTTTGAAGACAAGCAGAGTGCAGCTTCCATTTCAAGCGTACCGGGAGTGTTGGATACTCAAAGCAGCTCCTCTACACTTTTAGCTGAGGTGAAGGCCGGCAGTCATGTCAGGATATTTATGTGGAAAAATATTTATAAATTAATCATTTGAACAGAAACGGAAATTGTCAGAGATTATTTCAAAACTCTGGCCAGCAAGTGGGACCTGAAGCATATTTGTGCCTTTCTCATGTCCTTACAGGAGGAGGTGCATATTAACAGGAAACTACTGCATGTTATCACTTACCATATTTACTTTAGATTGTTTGGATGCAGAGAAAAACACATCAGAGACTGGTGTAGGGAACTCATTCAGGTGGGGTCTCACAGCTAAGCTAAGTTTTGCTACATTATTTTTTTCTTATGGATTTGCATGAATATTTATATATATAATAGAATAGAATATATAAAACTGAAATATCTGTATTTGTTGCACCTCACAGCTTTGGTGATGTCACTGAACAATGTTAGGTAGATACTAAAACACCTGCTCCCTTTTAATAATCTGATCTCTTAAACAACAGGTTTCACTCTGAAGAATGGAAGATTTCTACATTAACAGCACCTCACAGAACCAAAGCTATGATTACAGCAACATCACCTCTGACTACTTTGTTTACAGCGACATTACTTTCAAATACTATGATGTTGAAAGAGTTGATTTCATCATATATGTGGTGACATGTATAATCGTTGGTATCGGCCTTCCTTTGACCCTCATGGCCATCTATGCTCTTTATTCTCTGGTATGTACATTATGACTTTATTTATTTACTGTCTGTGCCATGTGTCTATCATACCGTCTGTCAGTCTTTCTGTAAAGGATCTTGATCTGGAAAATATAAAATAGTAATTTTACTTTGTATTTAGTAGACATTCATGGTAAAAAAAGTGATCTTGATTATAAAATATTTACTTTCTTCGTGGATGAACTCCACTTGAGGTAAACTGGGTAGGTTATTACTCGAAATATCAACATGTTCATCGTGAAGGAAATTGAGATGAAATGATCTACTAATACATATGGTTTTAACAAAACAAAGAAAAGTTTTGCTGCAGCCTGCAGTGAATTTACTGTTTAGATGGTCATTAAAAGATTAATGAACACAAACCAAAACATGTTGTTTATACGTTACAATAATCAAATATTGTATTAAAAAATAATAATAGTCTAATTGTTAAGTTAAATGTAAGCCTATATTTAATGCAGCTCATACTTATGTTTCTCTGCAAACTGACAGGTTAAAATTTTTGTGACCTCAGGGAATCCAGTGAAAACATAATGAACCTCTGTTAACATGCCTCCTCTTATTACTTGTGCGATCCTCCCTGAAATACACATACAATGAGGAGAGAGGCTCACTTTGCAAACACAAACATGAGCCTCAAACTGCGACTCCAGTCTGTTTGATAAATTCAGCGCATGTGTTTGAGCCAGAAAGCTTCATATCTGTGGCTGAAAAACTGCTGCAGAAGCTGCAGGAAATCTGGCTCTTAGTCTTGTTACTGCAGTTATTGGCCAGTGTGTCATATCTGAGATTTCTGTTGGATGAAAAAGTCAGAAATGGCTCTGACTGCAGCTGCTGGGCAGAGCAAGATGACAGATTTGGGAGGAGGTGGACTTCTCAACATGTTCCAACTGCTTGTTGACTTTTACCTGCAGGTGAGAAGTGATCATGTTGCTCCGATCTACGTCATCAACCTTCTTATTTCTGACCTCCTTCAGCTCTGCTGCATGATCGTTGATGTAGCACAACATGGGATGATGCATACCAGCGCCTTTTATATTTACCTCTCTGGTCTGATTGCCAGTGTTGGCTTCATGGTCTGCGTCGCCCTGGAAAGGTATCTATCTGTCTAACCAGTATGTGTGGAGCTCCTTCTGTGTCTGAACATTATATTAGTTTATAACTCTGAAGCTCCTCATAGACTTTGTGTCCATCTTGTATTACAGGTATTTGGTCATCGTCCACCCGCTGTGGTACCGCTTCAGACGAACCATCAAGACCTCAGTGGCGGTCTGTGTCCTGGTCTGGGCCATTCCTCTTGTATATTTTCTCACTTTGTATGTCTGCCATGTTTATGTGCTAGAATCAATACTCTTTGCCGTCTTTTTCCTCATTCCCTTCCCACTGTTAATCTTCTTCCTGGTTGGGACCCTCAGAGCCCTGTCTGCTTCCATCTCCGTCCCCTCTGATGAAAAACGAAGAATTGTGGGAATTTTGGTTCTGGTGCTGCTTATTTACACGCTGCTGTTCCTGCCCACCACCATTTGGTATCTGGGAGTATTTGACTATGACGAGCCCCTCTTTCATGTTTGTTAGGTTGAGTCCTCTTGCAGACTTGTTCCTGTATGTCATCATGAGGAAAGGGGTCATAGACAAGCTTTTGGCCTCTGTGTGTTGTTGCAGAATAGATAGCAAAGATATCAGCAGTCCATCAGTATGAATGCATCTTAAGACGTCTTCATGCACATTTTAACTTAGTTGTTTACTTTTCTTTGTTAGTATTAATGATAAATAAAGTAATGTATTTTTACCCCAAACTGTGTGTATTTTTTATTATTTTTGTACAGATGAGAAACAAAACCGCATATTGTTTGCTTATCTTTATTTCATATAAGTTTAATTTTTGTTTCTTCAGTTGTGTGCATGCTAGTTTTTAGGATGTGATTAAAATTAAAAGCTTTTTTATTTATTTTTACGGTTGTGCTTAGCAATATGGACAAAATCTTTTTATATGAAATTGTACATTTTCTGGAAATCCAATAAAAAAATCTGTTTCTTGGCAAAACTGTGAACGTTTGTCTTTGACCAGCTCACTAAATCAAAACCTGAAAAATTAAGGTTTAACTAAAACCACAGTGATGTGGTGTTTGTTGAAAAAATGAGTTTCTCTAATACTCCAGACACGTATGAAAACACACTGTTGTTTTGTTTACTCTTCTTTTCCCATAATCCGTAGTGTTGGGTGTTGTTATAGCAGAAGATTGTTCTCTTACATTTAATCTTTCATGTATGATCTTTTAATAATATTATTATTTCTATTATTGTTATGGCTTATAGATATATATGTATTGTATTTTTATCCTTCACCTTCCCTTCTTCTATACTCCTTATGTTAGTCCGTCCACATTTACTAGGGTTTAGGTCAGAGCTGTGAGATTGTTTTGGTGTTTTCCACTTCTTGATGTTCCTCTCCTCTCCTGGAATGTTCATTCAAGGCTGAGAGAGGATCTCTGTTCCCCAAAACATAGAAACCTAGACTGTGCAAATGATTATGCATCCCTTTGCTCGGGGCCAGACGCCCAAAGCTTCCCTAGGAAGTAGCAGGTCTCTGGATCAGCTGTAAATGTATTTTAGTACTCTTTTTTATTAATAAATTCTTTAAAGACAACGGTTGGTTGTTACTCAATTATTTGCTTAATCCCTCACCCGCAAGATACATTTCCATGACAGGTGTTCTTCCTGGATCTTGTGGCTATTTTCACAAAGGTCTATTTTGGATATCCACAAGCTTTTAAGTGCTTTTATGTTCCTTTTCTTGGGCTTGGGCACTTGTTGGTATGTCATCAGATCTGATGAACTCTATGCTCCAGAGGGTGGTGAGAGTTAAAGAGTGTGTGTATTGGTCTGTGTGTGTGTGTGTGTTGGCTTTATTAATGAGGTAAACAGCTGCCCACATGTCATTACTACAGAGGTTGTTTCATTTTTGTAATAAGTGTGCTTATAATTTGGATATTTCATCCCACTGAATATAATTCTGCTGACACAATATCTTTGCAGGGTTTTGCCATTTCTTATTAAATAATCTTTAGGTGTTTTTTAAGGATCTTAAGGCAACAGGGAAAGAGTTCCAGAGCCTAGGAGCCACAACGCTAAAAGCACAGTCACCTCTTGTGGGAATATTTAAGAGGTCTTGGGCTGAAGACCTCAAAGATTGACCACTGGTGTTTGCATGTCATAGGCCCTGAATGTATGAGTCAGCTTGACCGTGCAAGGCTCTGTAAGTGATGACTTTGATGAATTTTAAAATGCACACTGATGCCAAGAGGAAGCCAGTGACCGGCCTCTAGCACAGAAGTAATGTGCGACCCGCTGGTCCCAGTCTAAAGCCTTGCAGCTGCATTCTGTACAATTTGTCAGCCTATGAATGATTTGTTCAAACAAGGGTGCAGTACATTTATTTTATCACATACAAACGTGATAAAATAAAAGCATGAATAAGCAGCTCCATCTTTTTTTTAAACAACAACCCAACATTCTTTTCTATTAGACCACATCACATAGCTGCCAAGTTTCTTTATGTAAAAAACAAAAAAAATGGCTGACATTCCTTTTATTCTCAGTACAACATGCAATATTTTAAGATAGTTTCAGCATTAATGTGTTTTGATAACATTTCTAGTAAAATACATTTACTTCATTTTCATAACCTCATTCCAAATCTCGATCTCCTCTGTGACTGACCTCACTTGTTGGGCTTTATATTTTGGAAGCGAATGTACAACATTGTGGTCCGATGTGCCAAGAGGTGGACGACACACAGCTCTGAATGCGTCAGGTATATTTCCATAACTGTTGAGGGAGCGTAGATTTGATCTTATTTTAGCAAATTCCCTTTCGTTGTTACAGCCATCCCCAGCTAGTGATCCAAATCACCCCAGTTGTGGGGCAGGATGTAACAATGCAACTCTTTTGTATTTGATACTAACTCACATAACCTGTGATTGTGTGGTAGTTGTCCAAGTGAGTTGTATTTGTAAAAACCAGATATCGATAGTATGTATCAAAATTTGAGAGACCTGGCACAAACAACCACTGAGTTACTGATGCCAAAGTCCTTATCTGCTGACGCTCAAACAAAAAGGTGTTCTGTGTTATTTTCAATTAAATATTTCATTTTTTTTTTTTTTTTGCATATCATCACATTTGGTTTCCTTTCACATTTTACATGGCATGCCAACTTTTTTTGGGAACATAGTTTGTACATACATAGTTTGTTTTGCAGCTTACAATCTTTTTAAGTTTTGTTCATTAAACCGGATACTTTTAACATGTACTGTCTCATAACCATACTGATTTAACTGCATCACATAATCAAAGCTTCAGCTGTCAAAAAAAACTTTATTCAGCATATTTTAAAACAATATTGAAAACAAATATCCAAAAAAGGAAGAATGAAAAACCGAATTGAAAAAGCATACCAGTGTGGTGGATCATAAGCTTTAGTTTAAAAAACAAAAACAAAACACAATTTAAAACTCTTCAGTATAAACATAATGACACCATTCTGTTTTCCTTTTGTTCCTGGCATGCTTCACCTGCTCTGCTGCAAAATATAATACTGTGGTCACCAAGCAGTTTTGGGATTAGCTTTGTAGAGACCGTAGTCTTCTTTCCGGAAAAAGGCCACTTCTGTTTCATTTGCTGAAACGACAAACACAAAAATGTTAAGAGTTTACGCTGTGAAGAAACTATACTTCCTGCAACAGTTCATCGATATAAGTCTAATTCATAGACTTATTGTTGGAAAATATTTTATTAGACTTCTATTATTGCCCTCATTGTAATATTCTGTTGTATCATTACAACAGAATATTACAATTTTAATTTTATTTTTTATGAACAAATATTACAGACACATACTGTTGATCAGGCTGAATGCATCTTTGCAAATTATACATCTAGACCATTTCCATGGTTTCCATGGTGCAAACAGACAAATGTTAAGGGGTTTTGATGTCCTCAGTTAAAGCACTGGTAAGTTACAATATACAACATGTATTCATAAGCACACATAAGCGCAATGATAAATATTAATAAATATTTATGTGTATTTTTGATGGACAAATAAGATAAGAATGTCTTCAGAAAGTGTAAATAACACCTGATTAAAAAATATCATGTATCATCATCATCCGTTCAAATCTAATCCAACAGGCCTGGAAGAGATCGTCCCTTCATAACTGTTCTAAAGTTCAGTTTTTGTTTCAGAGAGGTGAAAATTCAACTTTATGGTAATTCTGAAAGCTACAGATTGTGGTGCTGTTGAACTGCACTGTATTATTCTGACGGGTGTTTTAACATCTGTCCACTTCTATCAATGACATAAAATACATAAAATGCACATAATAACCATCATGACAGAAATTTTATTTGTGTTTCAAGACATTTTATTTTATTTTATTTTTATTAATGACAAACTCTTACCAACACCAGCAGCTCTAAGGGTTTGGCCATCTTGCAGAATTAACTTTTCATCATCATCTAAACTCATCACCAACTCATTAGTCTGTCAAAAAAAAACAACAGAATTCCATCTATATGCATTTGTAAAACATAAAACCAAGGTGAAAAACTTCAGTTTTCCAACTATAATACAATGATACACACACACACACACACACACCATATATTATATTTACCCTAGGATTTTTTCCGAAACTATTAGTGTCGTGGAGCGGGCGTATTACGGATCTGTGGTGTCGTCATCGACGTTCTCCGTTGACATTTTTACTGCTAACGTAACTACCTCTCGATGGAGCTTGCTATTGTTATGCTACATTCACAAATTGTACGATCAGACCATGGATTGAGCCTTGTGAAAATTCTAAGCCCGATTCAGCTTTATTTTTTCCCAAATTCTTTGTTTTACGTTTAAATTATTTGGAATTCTGTGTTTTACACTTTAAGCACATTCCGTCATAAGAAAGAGTAAAATCATGTGGTGGATTCATGAAAATATGACAAATTGAATCAATATCAAATAATTTGATTACAATGAAATTACAATGAATGTATTACAACAGTAGGATATAAAAATAGACAGCCTCCATATGCTGCTGAACACACGGTATCAGCGGGTCTGACAGAGGCAACTCTCACATGGGCAGCGCTTCCCATTTATAAAGCCTGACCAGACGTACCTTATAGATTTTTTTTCCAATGGAATATCTGTCTCAGTTCTCTCGGCCTCGAAGTCTACAACAACTTCAGGTCTTGCATCTGCCGATGTGGTTGCACTTTAGTTGAAGTGAGTTCTTGCTAGCGCGTCGTTTTTGATATGACAGCTCAAGTACTAGGGCTGAACGATTTTGGAAAATAATCTAATAGCGATTTTTTTTTTTTTACCAATATTGCGATTCAATATGCAATTAATTTTTCATTCAAGCTCTTTACCTTCTGTATTATTCAAAACGGACAAGCAGTAAATCAGTGTGTAGTACGACCAACACAATATAAGCTATATTAAACATACACTCTTCTTTCTAGTGGGTCAGGCCTGTGTTTGATGAAATTATCAGGAATGCATAAATTATTATTATGAGCTATGGTGGAGAAGAAATATAAAATTTTAATAATACGAGAAAGATAATTTGAGAGTCAAGTCATTAAATGGCATTAAATTTATATGATATTATATCCTCAGGTCAGCCTCTCTACAGACCACAAGAACAACTAAGTTTACCACAGTGTGTTATACAGTAAGTGCTCAATACAACACTAAAGTTTCTGTAGTGTCAGCTTCTGTCAAGCTTAAGGCCGTTGTACAACAACAAGTCAAGGTACAGCTTAATGTGCAAAGTTGATGCTTCGTCTTCAGACTGCTTTCCTCTTGGGTGTCATGTGACCAGAGCGTAATCGCAGCCTTTGCGATTAGAAAATCTCATTTTATCACATTACGATAATATCGCAAATGCAATTAATCGCTCAGCCCTATCAAGTACCGTTCCAATTAAAGTCCACAGTCCAAATGACCTGACGTGTGTGTTTTTGCTCGTACTGTTTTATCAACTGTACTTTGGGAGCTTACTCTTGCGGCCTTGGGATAGCAGGTATTCCAGAATGCATTACGTACCGACCTGGGCAGTGGTGGAAATTTTGAGCCAGGCTCTAAACTGTAATCATAAGAAAGTACCCATTTTGAACCTTAATATGTGGTCACTTTGCCCAAATAATGCCTTTTTGGAAGTTTGCTTCCAGAGGCCAGTTGAGACCATCCGCACATCTCAGGTTATGTCAGTATCGAATAGCTCGGCCCTGAGACGGCTGGCCGGCCTCTGTCCGTTGTCATCCTGGGTAGAACTGTCTTATCTCGCATCTTTTAAACCGCAGATTCCTACCATCTCTATAGTGCTTTAATAGATGATACAATTTCTTCTTGAAGATAAATTTTTATCTGAGAGTTTAAATGTAATATTTGTTGCCCCTGCCTGCTCTTACATTGCTCTGCTTCTGCTCAGAGTCAGACTGTGAGATTGCACTCAGGTATGTTGTTCCTTGCACAGATTATGAGCATAGGGG
>NC_060161.1:2736357-2742398 GCF_021292245.1 Micropterus dolomieu
GAGTTCTTGCTAGCGCGTCGTTTTTGATATGACAGCTCAAGTACTAGGGCTGAACGATTTTGGAAAATAATCTAATAGCGATTTTTTTTTTTTTACCAATATTGCGATTCAATATGCAATTAATTTTTCATTCAAGCTCTTTACCTTCTGTATTATTCAAAACGGACAAGCAGTAAATCAGTGTGTAGTACGACCAACACAATATAAGCTATATTAAACATACACTCTTCTTTCTAGTGGGTCAGGCCTGTGTTTGATGAAATTATCAGGAATGCATAAATTATTATTATGAGCTATGGTGGAGAAGAAATATAAAATTTTAATAATACGAGAAAGATAATTTGAGAGTCAAGTCATTAAATGGCATTAAATTTATATGATATTATATCCTCAGGTCAGCCTCTCTACAGACCACAAGAACAACTAAGTTTACCACAGTGTGTTATACAGTAAGTGCTCAATACAACACTAAAGTTTCTGTAGTGTCAGCTTCTGTCAAGCTTAAGGCCGTTGTACAACAACAAGTCAAGGTACAGCTTAATGTGCAAAGTTGATGCTTCGTCTTCAGACTGCTTTCCTCTTGGGTGTCATGTGACCAGAGCGTAATCGCAGCCTTTGCGATTAGAAAATCTAATTTTATCACATTGCGATAATATCGCAAATGCAATTAATCGCTCAGCCCTATCAAGTACCGTTCCAATTAAAGTCCACAGTCCAAATGACCTGACGTGTGTGTTTTTGCTCGTACTGTTTTATCAACTGTACTTTGGGAGCTTACTCTTGCGGCCTTGGGATAGCAGGTATTCCAGAATGCATTATGTACCGACCTGGGCAGTGGTGGAAATTTTGAGCCAGGCTCTAAACTGTAATCATAAGTTTTGTTGTTGTTTTTGTTCAAGAAAGAAAGTACCCATTTTGAACCTTAATATGTGGTCACATCTCAGGTTATGTCAGTATCGAATAGCTCGGCCCTGAGACGGCTGGCCGGCCTCTGTCCGTTGTCATCCTGGGTAGAACTGTCTTATCTCGCATCTTTTAAACCGCAGATTCCTACCATCTCTATAGCGCTTTAATAGATGATAAAATTTCTTCTTGAAGATAAATTTTTATCTGAGAGTTTAAATGTAATATTTGTTGCCCCTGCCTGCTCTTACATTGCTCTGCTTCTGCTCAGAGTCAGACTGTGAGATTGCACTCAGGTATGTTGTTCCTTGCACAGATTATGAGCATAGGGGCAGTTATTACATTTACCAGTAACCACACTTTTTACTAAAATGGCTGCATACTGTATAACAGTAACTTGGGCTGAACAATTTTGGAAAATAATCTAATTGCAATTTTTTTTTATCAATATTGCGATTTAATATGCGATTAATTTTTAAGCTCTTTACCTTCTATATTAATCAAAATGGACAAACAGTAAATCAGTTTATAGTATAACCAACATATAACATACACTGTTCTTTCTTGTGGGTCAGGCCTGTCTTATGATGAATTAGGTAGAATTATTATTATGAGCAATGGTGGAGAGGATATGTCAAATTATAATAATATGAGAAAGATAATTTGAGTCAAGTCATGGCATCAAATAATATGATACAAAATCATCAGGTCGGCCTACCTGCAGTTCAACCACCAATTAATGTGTCCTTATCTCAGTTCTAATCTCCTCCATCCCAGCAAGCAAACAAAAAATACTCAGTTTGGGGTTCAATTCAAAAGTTGGCCAACGAAAATAAAACATAGTGACGCCTCCCATGTTTAACAGACAAGCTTAGTAATTCTCCGACAACACCGGAGCTCCTCTCCCGCGCAGCCTGCGATGCTGGCAAGTGGTGCACTGGCTGTAACTGGGCAGTAACTCAGGACAGACTGGGCCTCTTTCGGACATGTGAGTTTGGTTTGAAACGTCGTTTCAGACTTTTCCTGAGCTGACTGGTGGCTGTGTGTGTGACGCTGGCGCCGATCGCCACAATGCGCTTACCTTACTACACGTGTCTATACTAAAGTTTATGTAGTGTCAGCTTCTGTCAAGCTTAAGGCCGTTGTACACCAAGAAGGCAAGGTACAGAAGCATCAATTTAGTCAGACTGCTTTCCTCTTGGATGTCATGTGACCAGAGTCTAATCGCAGCCTTTATTATTAAATCACGATAATATCGCAAATGCAATTAATCGTTCAGCCATAACAGCAACTGTATATCATAGCAGAGAAAATATACGCCACGCTCATACATTTCTTAGTCTCAAAGCAAAATTAAGGTTCATGTCTTTACTGAACAGAACAGCAGTGCTGCGTCTGCAGACTTTGAAGTCCCTATGTAGTGTTTGCAGATATCACCAGATTTCAATAAAAAAACAAAATAAACAAACAAACCTATAAATACATGATGATGAATAAAGGCAGTGTGATCTATATTTCAATATTATATCTGTCAGTCGACCAGTGACACACTATTTTTAGTTTCTGGCACAGAAGTGTTATACACCTTTTTTGCTATACATACCTTTGCTCCGTGTGCTTGGTGGATAATCTTCATTGTGTCTGAAATTATACAAACACCATTTGCCAGATGCCATAGTGTGAACGCACATAAAATTACAACCTTGTGGGAAGGACTCAATCAATCATTTAGCTGCCTTTAGCTGTTTCTCGCTGTAGATCAAAATTAATCGAATACACAATTTAAATAGGTAACTTATGATGGGTAAGTGGTTTACATTGACACTACGAAATAAATATGATAAAAAAAAAAACAAGTGTACAGGTTTGTTTAACATGTCTAACATGGTCCCACAGGATCTCAGACCATCTGATGTTTAATGCACTATTATTAGGAAAAAAAACTGATTTATCACACGCTAATGCAAATCATGCCGGGCATACATACCATAAGCATATTTCTTGAAAGGAGGAGGAAGCCCTGGTCTTGTTGCAATATCTGGAAGAGAATGGAGGTTTTACAACTATTTTAGGTTCTAGTTAACTTCGATTACTAGAAAAATACCCACCCAGCCACAGACTGTTCACCATGGTGCAAATTATACAATGACAACCAGGGGGGGTAGAATTATACAATGACAACCCCAGGTCATAAGTGCCCCATAAGTCACGGCCCAGATCCTCAAGTATTCTAGAGCAAAACTGCCAGAAAGTCAGACCCTCACACACACACAGCAGACCATAATTTATGCTCAAACACAGACCAACGCAATGCTGAACCAGAACCAAAGTTTTAAGTTACAACTTAGTCTTTTTTTTTTTAGCAAATATCTCCTTTCCTTTTGCTCATGCTGACTGTGAATGAAATATAATCTGTGTTCAATAAAGCCGTCATCATACATTGTTGGGGAAATGGGAATTGTTGTGTCTCTGGAAATAATATTAAACAGAGTACCTACTGTCTAGACCTGCTCTATAAGAAATGTGCAATGAGATGACTTTTGTTACGAATTGGTGCTATATAAATAAAAATTTAAACATTTGAAATAACAAACTTGGACTTTAACATTTACCTGGCCAGGTAAAATATAATGAAGTGAAAACAAATACCATGCTTATTGCAAAGAAGTTATGCTAATTAAGAAACTGAAGGTAGGAAAGTTACATCAGAATCAGATCAGAAAGCTTTATTGTCATTGAAAGTAGCTCAAGAAGATTTGAGTGCAATTCCCCTCAATGTACAGTCATTAAAGATTAAGTGTATTAAACAAGCTGCATAACTCCTGACATTAACCTGCAGTGTCTCCATTCATGCACTGCCTGGAGCAGCAGCAGCGAGACAGCAAGACGTTCAACTAACGTCAAGGTTGGAAAATGGTGGTCCATTTTAGGAGTGTCTGTAATTTTATTTCAAGATTCTTGACTATAAGGCATGATTATGAGAAATATATTGTAAAATTTACAGATACAGGTAAGACAGACCCCGCTGAACTGTCGTTTTTGCCTCTTTTTGAGGGGTTTATTTGTATTATAATTTTAAATATTTGCACGTCATGTGAGCAGGCGTTCATTTAGTTGAGAAAGCTCTTTGTTGCAGAATAATAATGTGGCTTGAACCTTGAATATGATGATGACATGTGACAAACCTGCCGTCCTGTTTACTTACCGTCCCTGACGAGCTGAATGAAGTCATGTACCTTTTGGTCAACGTCGACCCCGTGAAACACCACTGGTTTAAAGTTTCTGTGCTCGAAGGACCTGACCAGGCGAACAGTGACCACGGCTGCACCTGCCATGTCCTGCTGCTGGACCCGCTGCTGGACCCGCTGCCCCCTTTAACTCTGATAACGTGAGTTTAGTCGCTCTTCCTGTAAACGCTGGCGTGTTGCGTTGTTTAGCAGAAGCTTTTTCTTCTTCTGCAGCTTCTTCTACGCTTCTAGGCGTATTACTGCCCTCTTCAGGAAGTCACTATGACGACAATCTGATGATCTCTTCTGTAAAATGCTCCTTTCTATATTTTGTAGCATTTTCAGTAAAATATGCTCAAATGTTCCCACACTCACAAAGCCCATTAGGATGCTTTCCTATGATATATAAAGACTGATTCAATCCACAATGGCCAAGTCTCAACAACCTACAGATTTTAACAGAATCTCTTCCGGATCCATAACAATGCCTGGCTTTTTTTAACCTGAGATTGCAAAGAGTAATGTCTCCCCTTGGCCATTCCCGTTCAATACCCTGTTTTAATGTTTTATTTTGCTTCCACTCTTCCCAATGATATATTTATATCTGTAGTAATCTGCAGATTGATCAGCTGGGGACTGAAATTGGCCGTTTATTTTCGTTTAACGTTACTATTTTCAGCTCCTTCCAGTAAAAATGCTAATATTATTTTATAATCAATGTTTCAATGTGACCATTCAATTGAGACCAGATAATAAAAAATATATTTTTCCAATAAATAGTTACAAAAATGTTTGTGTATCCTGTCAATTATAGATCTTAAGTAACTTAAGTAACTGGAATCAGCCAGAAAAGATGTAATCTGTGCATCTCTTAGTACAGCGATAATCCTGTGTGTGAACCGATATTAGGCTAAAACCGTAGATCTACCATTGTATTGGGTTTTTGGGTTTACAATTTTGGCTGTATTATTTGTGTCCCCTTCAAAAATTGCTCTTGAGAAATTTTAGGTTTATTGTCCCCCCTTACTGTGAGATGAAATTTACGCCCATGCCCAGGGACCCAGCAGAACAAAACACTGCCACCAATCTCTGTAAGACACAGCTAGAATTTTATTTATGATATCAGCACAGACTTTTGCTTTACCTCCTCTCAAGGCCATCAGGGCTGCTGCAGAATCGGAGCAGATTAAGGCTTCACTTATTTTCACGTCCTCAATCCACCACAGAGCCGAAAGAATTGTTCCAATTTTAAGGCAAACAAATGTTTGTTCTTTTCTTGTAAAAAAATTTAATCAATATATATATATTGATTAAATTTTAAATCAATATATTGATTTAACGTTTTTACATACATACATATACATAGTATATACATATATATATATATGAAGTCAAGCACATGCATGCAGCACTGCACAGCACTGACTTAACATGATGCCCACTGGACTTAAAATAAGGCATGCTGGGTCGAGTTCAGCGCCAACAAAACGTAGCAAAACGTTTGAAATGGTGGTGCCTTGAACACCCAAGCACACTGCGTAGCTTCACACTCAACCTGAGCAGACACTCTGACCTTAAGGCAGGACTCTGCTTGGCCTCATGTGTGTAAATTTACATTTTTGCTGTAGCTGCACCCTCATATTCTGCTAGAACCCCCTTCCCAGCATATTTGAAAAATGCAACAGAGGAGTGAGAGAGCAACGACAACATGTGCAACAGACCTCGGAGTCTTACCATCATGGTTAGGTAGATGCCAGAGAATACAGCTGAACCAAACTGTCAAATCCAAGCAGACACATATAAGCTAATTTTCAGCCGAATGAGCAGGGTTTTTGCACACAACATGAATTTAGATATTTTATCCATATTGCCAAGCACACAACAGTTGTTGCAAAATACCAGTTCTGAATC